>NW_027329060.1:0-23204 GCF_048564905.1 Vicugna pacos | reverse complement strand
ATTCTATTAGTATCCCTTAGCTTCTGTTCCCTGAGTGTTCATTTAGGCCAGGCCATGAGAGAAAGCTGGGGGTTGGACTTGGAGGCCACGTAGCAGTGAGTGCCCCCTGATCCATTGAGGAAGTACTTAGAGGACTTGTCCCTAAAGGGAACACATTTTCCTGCATTCATGTGGGTGCAGTGGGGCTGCACAACTCTCCCACACCTAAGAATTTGTTCTGGAATTCTGAGTGCAGGGAAGTTCCTCCAACTGACAGCAGCGCCTGGGTTCTAATTGAATCCCTTTGCTTGTCTTCCCTGATGGAAAGCCTAGGCGGGAGTGCGGGGGAAAGTGTGGTTTGGGCTCCAAAACCAAGTATTTGCGATGACCTCTCTATGGTTTGTGGAGGTGTTTAAACTACATCCCTAACCTGGCAACACCTGTGCCCCCATAAAGATCCGTGGAGTCTGTTTCCACACCTCCAGCACACACACGAACACTTGCACAGTTATCCTGAGAGTGGGCAGCCTCCTCCAACTGAGAGCAGGGCCTTGGTTCTTATAAAATCGCTTAACTTGTCTACCCTGTTTGGTTGCCTGATACGGAGTGCTGGGGAAAGGGTGGGTTGGGCTCTAAATCCAAGTATTAGCGAGTGCTTCTCCATGGGATTTGGAGGTTATTAACCAAAAGCCCACAACATGGGAATACCTGTGCTCCTTGAAAAAAGCGTGGACTCTGTATCCCCACCACCAGAACACACATGAAGAAGTTTTCTGCTATCCTGAGTGTGGGCTGGCAATTTCAGGTGACAGGAGCGGCTGGGTTCTAATAGAATCCCTTAGCTTGTAATCCCTGAGTGTTTCCCTAGGACTGACTCTGAGAGAAACCTGGGGGTTGGGCTTTGAGGCCAAATAGTAGCGAGTGTCCCTGATGGACTGAGGAAGTATTTAGATGAATTCTCCATAAAGGGAAACACCTGAGCACCCATTCATCTGCGTGGAGTGGGGCTTCAAATCTCCCCACCACACAAGGTTGGGTTCCACTATCCTGAGGGTGGGGTAGTTCCTCCAACTGACATCAGCGTCTTGGTTTGAATAGAATCCCTTTGCTTGTCTTCCCTGATGGTTTGCCTAGGCCAGTGTGTGGTTGAAAGTGGGATTTGGGATCTAAAACTAAGTATTAGCGTGTGCCTCTCCATGGGTAGTGGAGATGTTTAAAGTACAACCCACAACTTGGGAATTACTGTGACCCCTGAAAAATGCGTGTGCTATGTTTCCCCACGTCCAGCACACACAGGAAGAAGTGTTCTGGGGTTCTGAGTGTGGGGAGGTTCCTCCAACAGACAGCAGCACCTGGGTTGTAATAGAATCCCTTAGCTTGACTTCCCTAAGTGTTTTCCTAGGCCTAGCAGTAAGCGATGGTGGGGGATGGGCTCTAAAGCCAAGTATTAGCGAGTGCATCTCTGTGGGTAGTGGAGGGTTTTAAACTACTTCCCCAACCTTGGAACACCTGTGCCCCATAAAGATGCGTGGAATCTGTTTCCCCACCTCCAGCACACACACGGAGACGTGCTCAGGTATCCTGATTGTGGGGAGGCTCCTCCAAATGACAGCAGCGCCTGGGTTCTAAAAGAATCCCTTAGCTTGTCTTCCCTGATGGCATGCCTATGCTGGAGAGTAGGGGAAAGTGGGGGTTGGGCTCTAAACCAAGTATAAGCGAGAGCCTATCCATGGGATGTGGGTTTTTAACCTACAACCCACAACCATGGAATAAATGTGCCCCCTGAAAGATGCTTTGACTGTTTCCCTACATCCAGCACACACACGAAGATGTGTTCTTGTATTCTGAGTGTGGGGAAGTTCCTCAAACTGACAGCAGCACCTGGATTCTATTAGTATCCCTTAGCTTCTGTTCCCTGAGTGTTCATTTAGGCCAGGCCAAGAGAGAAAGCTGGGGGTTGGACTTGGAGGCCACGTAGCAGTGAGTGCCCCCTGATCCATTGAGGAAGTACTTAGAGGACTTGTCCCTAAAGGGAACACCTTTTCCTGCATTCATCTGGGTGCAGTGGGGCTGCACAATTCTCCCACACCTAAGAATGTGTTCTGGAATTCTGAGTGCAGGGAAGTTCCTCCAACTGACAGCAGCGCCTGGGTTCTAATTGAATCCCTTTGCTTGTCTTCCCTGATGGAAAGCCTAGGCGGGAGTGCGGGGGAAAGTGTGGTTTGGGCTCCAAAACCAAGTATTTGCGATGACCTCTCTATGGTTTGTGGAGGTGTTTAAACTACATCCCTAACCTGGGAACACCTGTGCCCCCATAAAGATCCGTGGAGTCTGTTTCCACACCTCCAGCACACACACGAACACTTGCACAGTTATCCTGAGAGTGGGCAGCCTCCTCCAACTGAGAGCAGGGCCTTGGTTCTTATAAAATCGCTTAACTTGTCTACCCTGTTTGGTTGCCTGATACGGAGTGCTGGGGAAAGGGTGGGTTGGGCTCTAAATCCAAGTATAAGCGAGTGCTTCTCCATGGGATTTGGAGGTTATTAACCAAAAGCCCACAACATGGGAATACCTGTGCTCCTTGAAAAAAGCGTGGACTCTGTATCCCCACCACCAGAACACACATGAAGACGTTTTCTGCTATCCTGAGTGTGGGCTGGCAATTTCAGGTGACAGGAGCGGCTGGGTTCTAATAGAATCCCTTAGCTTGTAATCCCTGAGTGTTTCCCTAGGACTGACTCTGAGAGAAACCTGGGGGTTGGGCTTTGAGGCCAAATAGTAGCGAGTGTCCCTGATGGACTGAGGAAGTATTTAGATGAATTCTCCATAAAGGGAAACACCTGAGCACCCATTCATCTGCGTGGAGTGGGGCTTCAAATCTCCCCACCACACAAGGTTGGGTTCCAGTATCCTGAGGGTGGGGTAGTTCCTCCAACTGACATCAGCGTCTTGGTTTGAATAGAATCCCTTTGCTTGTCTTCCCTGATGGTTTGCCTAGGCCAGTGTGTGGTTGAAAGTGGGATTTGGGATCTAAAACTAAGTATTAGCGTGTGCCTCTCCATGGGTAGTGGAGATGTTTAAACTACAACCCACAACTTGGGAATTACTGTGACCCCTGAAAAATGCGTGTGCTATGTTTCCCCACGTCCAGCACACACAGGAAGAAGTGTTCTGGGGTTCTGAGTGTGGGGAGGTTCCTCCAACAGACAGCAGCACCTGGGTTGTAATAGAATCCCTTAGCTTGACTTCCCTAAGTGTTTTCCTAGGCCTAGCAGTAAGCGATGGTGGGGGATGGGCTCTAAAGCCAAGTATTAGCGAGTGCATCTCTGTGGGTAGTGGAGGGTTTTAAACTACTTCCCCAACCTTGGAACACCTGTGCCCCATAAAGATGCGTGGAATCTGTTTCCCCACCTCCAGCACACACACGGAGACGTGCTCAGGTATCCTGATTGTGGGGAGGCTCCTCCAAATGACAGCAGCGCCTGGGTTCTAAAAGAATCCCTTAGCTTGTCTTCCCTGATGGCATGCCTAGGCTGGAGAGTAGGGGAAAGTGGGGGTTGGGCTCTAAACCAAGTATAAGCGAGAGCCTATCCATGGGATGTGGGTTTTTAACCTACAACCCACAACCATGGAATAAATGTGCCCCCTGAAAGATGCTTTGACTGTTTCCCTACATCCAGCACACACACGAAGATGTGTTCTGGTATTCTGAGTGTGGGGAAGTTCCTCAAACTGACAGCAGCACCTGGATTCTATTAGTATCCCTTAGCTTCTGTTCCCTGAGTGTTCTCTTAGACCAGGCCATGGGGGAAAGCTGGGGGTTGGACTTGGAGGCCACGTAGCAGTGAGTGCCCCCTGATCCATTGAGGAAGTACTTAGAGGACTTGTCCCTAAAGGGAACACATTTTCCTGCATTCATGTGGGTGCAGTGGGGCTGCACAACTCTCCCACACCTAAGAATGTGTTCTGGAATTCTGAGTGCAGGGAAGTTCCTCCAACTGACAGCAGCGCCTGGGTTCTAATTGAATCCCTTTGCTTGTCTTCCCTGATGGAAAGCCTAGGCGGGAGTGCGGGGGAAAGTGTGGTTTGGGCTCCAAAACCAAGTATTTGCGATGACCTCTCTATGGTTTGTGGAGGTGTTTAAACTACATCCCTAACCTGGGAACACCTGTGCCCCCATAAAGATCCGTGGAGTCTGTTTCCACACCTCCAGCACACACACGAACACTTGCACAGTTATCCTGAGAGTGGGCAGCCTCCTCCAACTGAGTGCAGGGCCTTGGTTCTCATAAAATCGCTTAACTTGTCTACCCTGTTTGGTTGCCTGATACGGAGTGCTGGGGAAAGGGTGGGTTGGGCTCTAAATCCAAGTATTAGCGAGTGCTTCTCCATGGGATTTGGAGGTTATTAACCAAAAGCCCACAACATGGGAATACGTGTGCTCCTTGAAAAAAGCGTGGACTCTGTATCCCCACCACCAGAACACACATGAAGAAGTTTTCTGCTATCCTGAGTGTGGGCTGGCAATTTCAGGTGACAGAAGCGGCTGGGTTCTAATAGAATCCCTTAGCTTGTAATCCCTGAGTGTTTCCCTAGGACTGACTCTGAGAGAAACCTGGGGGTTGGGCTTTGAGGCCAAATAGTAGCGAGTGTCCCCGATGGACTGAGGAAGTATTTAGATGAATTCTCCATAAAGGGAAACACCTGAGCACCCATTCATCTGCGTGGAGTGGGGCTTCAAATCTCCCCACCACACAAGGTTGGGTTCCAGTATCCTGAGGGTGGGGTAGTTCCTCCAACTGACATCAGCGTCTTGGTTTGAATAGAATCCCTTTGCTTGTCTTCCCTGATGGTTTGCCTAGGCCAGTGTGTGGTTGAAAGTGGGATTTGGGATCTAAAACTAAGTATTAGCGTGTGCCTCTCCATGGGTAGTGGAGATGTTTAAACTACAACCCACAACTTGGGAATTACTGTGACCCCTGAAAAATGCGTGTGCTATGTTTCCCCACGTCCAGCACACACAGGAAGAAGTGTTCTGGGGTTCTGAGGGTGAGGAGGTTCCTCCAACAGACAGCAGCACCTGGGTTGTAATAGAATCCCTTAGCTTGACTTCCCTAAGTGTTTTCCTAGGCCTAGCAGTAAGCGATGGTGGGGGATGGGCTCTAAAGCCAAGTATTAGCGAGTGCATCTCTGTGGGTAGTGGAGGGTTTTAAACTACTTCCACAACCTTGGAACACCTGTGCCCCATAAAGATGCGTGGAATCTGTTTCCCCACCTCCAGCACACACACGGAGACGTGCTCAGGTATCCTGATTGTGGGGAGGCTCCTCCAAATGACAGCAGCGCCTGGGTTCTAAAAGAATCCCTTAGCTTGTCTTCCCTGATGGCATGGCTAGGCTGGAGATTGGGGGAAAGGGGGGGTTGGGCTCTAAACCAAGTATAAGCGAGAGCCTCTCCATGGGATGTGGGTTTTTAACCTACAACCCACAACCATGGAATAAATGTGCCCCCTGAAAGATGCTTTGACTGGTTCCCTACATCCAGCACACACACGAAGATGTGTTCTTGTATTCTGAGTGTGGGGAAGTTCCTCAAACTGACAGCAGCACCTGGATTCTATTAGTATCCCTTAGCTTCTGTTCCCTGAGTGTTCTTTTAGGCCAGGCCATGAGGGAAAGCTGGGGGTTGGGCTTGGAGCCCACGTAGCAGTGAGTGACCCCTGATCCATTGAGGAAGTACTTAGAGGACTTCTCCCTAAAGGGAACACCTTTTCCTGCATTCATCTGGGTGCAGTGGGGCTGCACAACTCTCCCACACCTAAGAATGTTTTCTGGAATTCTGAGTGCAGGGAAGTTCCTCCAACTGACAGCAGCGCCTGGGTTCTAATTGAATCCCTTTGCTTGTCTTCCCTGATGGAAAGCCTAGGCGGGAGTGCGGGGGAAAGTGTGGTTTGGGCTCCAAAACCAAGTATTTGCGATGACCTCTCTATGGTTTGTGGAGGTGTTTAAACTACATCCCTAACCTGGGAACACCTGTGCCCCCATAAAGATCCGTGGAGTCTGTTTCCACACCTCCAGCACACACACGAACACTTGCACAGTTATCCTGAGAGTGGGCAGCCTCCTCCAACTGAGAGCAGGGCCTTGGTTCTTATAAAATCGCTTAACTTGTCTACCCTGTTTGGTTGCCTGATACGGAGTGCTGGGGAAAGGGTGGGTTGGGCTCTAAATCCAAGTATTAGCGAGTGCTTCTCCATGGGATTTGGAGTTTATTTACCAAAAGCCCACAACATGGGAATACCTGTGCTCCTTGAAAAAAGCGTGGACTCTGTATCCCCACCACCAGAACACACATGAAGAAGTTTTCTGCTATCCTGAGTGTGGGCTGGCAATTTCAGGTGACAGAAGCGGCTGGGTTCTAATAGAATCCCTTAGCTTGTAATCCCTGAGTGTTTCCCTAGGACTGACTCTGAGAGAAACCTGGGGGTTGGGCTTTGAGGCCAAATAGTAGCGAGTGTCCCCGATGGACTGAGGAAGTATTTAGATGAATTCTCCATAAAGGGAAACACCTGAGCACCCATTCATCTGCGTGGAGTGGGGCTTCAAATCTCCCCACCACACAAGGTTGGGTTCCACTATCCTGAGGGTGGGGTAGTTCCTCCAACTGACATCAGCGTCTTGGTTTTAATAGAATTCCTTTGCTTGTCTTCCCTGATGGTTTGCCTAGGCCAGTGTGTGGTTGAAAGTGGGATTTGGGATCTAAAACTAAGTATTAGCGTGTGCCTCTCCATGGGTAGTGGAGATGTTTAAACTACAACCCACAACTTGGGAATTACTGTGACCCCTGAAAAATGCGTGTGCTATGTTTCCCCACGTCCAGCACACACAGGAAGAAGTGTTCTGGGGTTCTGAGTGTGGGGGGGTTCCTCCAACAGACAGCAGCACCTGGGTTGTAATAGAATCCCTTAGCTTGACTTCCCTAAGTGTTTTCCTAGGCCTAGCAGTAAGCGATGGTGGGGGATGGGCTCTAAAGCCAAGTATTAGCGAGTGCATCTCTGTGGGTAGTGGAGGGTTTTAAACTACTTCCCCAACCTTGGAACACCTGTGCCCCATAAAGATGCGTGGAATCTGTTTCCCCACCTCCAGCACACACACGGAGACGTGCTCAGGTATCCTGATTGTGGGGAGGCTCCTCCAAATGACAGCAGCGCCTGGGTTCTAAAAGAATCCCTTAGCTTGTCTTCCCTGATGGCATGGCTAGGCTGGAGATTGGGGGAAAGGGGGGGTTGGGCTCTAAACCAAGTATAAGCGAGAGCCTCTCCATGGGATGTGGGTTTTTAACCTACAACCCACAACCATGGAATAAATGTGCCCCCTGAAAGATGCTTTGACTGTTTCCCTACATCCAGCACACACACGAAGATGTGTTCTTGTATTCTGAGTGTGGGGAAGTTCCTCAAACTGACAGCAGCACCTGGATTCTATTAGTATCCCTTAGCTTCTGTTCCCTGAGTGTTCTTTTAGGCCAGGCTATGAGGGAAAGCTGGGGGTTGGGCTTGGAGCCCACGTAGCAGTGAGTGCCCCCTGATCCATTGAGGAAGTACTTAGAGGACTTCTCCCTAAAGGGAACACCTTTTCCTGCATTCATCTGGGTGCAGTGGGGCTGCACAACTCTCCCACACCTAAGAATGTTTTCTGGAATTCTGAGTGCAGGGAAGTTCCTCCAACTGACAGCAGCGCCTGGGTTCTAATTGAATCCCTTTGCTTGTCTTCCCTGATGGAAAGCCTAGGCGGGAGTGCGGGGGAAAGTGTGGTTTGGGCTCCAAAACCAAGTATTTGCGATGACCTCTCTATGGTTTGTGGAGGTGTTTAAACTACATCCCTAACCTGGGAACACCTGTGCCCCCATAAAGATCCGTGGAGTCTGTTTCCACACCTCCAGCACACACACGAACACTTGCACAGTTATCCTGAGAGTGGGCAGCCTCCTCCAACTGAGAGCAGGGCCTTGGTTCTTATAAAATCGCTTAACTTGTCTACCCTGTTTGGTTGCCTGATACGGAGTGCTGGGGAAAGGGTGGGTTGGGCTCTAAATCCAAGTATTAGCGAGTGCTTCTCCATGGGATTTGGAGTTTATTTACCAAAAGCCCACAACTTTGGAATACCTGTGCTCCTTGAAAAAAGCGTGGACTCTGTATCCCCACCACCAGAACACACATGAAGAAGTTTTCTGCTATCCTGAGTGTGGGCTGGCAATTTCAGGTGACAGAAGCGGCTGGGTTCTAATAGAATCCCTTAGCTTGTAATCCCTGAGTGTTTCCCTAGGACTGACTCTGAGAGAAACCTGGGGGTTGGGCTTTGAGGCCAAATAGTAGCGAGTGTCCCCGATGGACTGAGGAAGTATTTAGATGAATTCTCCATAAAGGGAAACACCTGAGCACCCATTCATCTGCGTGGAGTGGGGCTTCAAATCTCCCCACCACACAAGGTTGGGTTCCACTATCCTGAGGGTGGGGTAGTTCCTCCAACTGACATCAGCGTCTTGGTTTTAATAGAATTCATTTGCTTGTCTTCCCTGATGGTTTGCCTAGGCCAGTGTGTGGTTGAAAGTGGGATTTGGGATCTAAAACTAAGTATTAGCGTGTGCCTCTCCATGGGTAGTGGAGATGTTTAAACTACAACCCACAACTTGGGAATTACTGTGACCCCTGAAAAATGCGTGTGCTATGTTTCCCCACGTCCAGCACACACAGGAAGAAGTGTTCTGGGGTTCTGAGTGTGGGGGGGTTCCTCCAACAGACAGCAGCACCTGGGTTGTAATAGAATCCCTTAGCTTGACTTCCCTAAGTGTTTTCCTAGGCCTAGCAGTAAGCGATGGTGGGGGATGGGCTCTAAAGCCAAGTATTAGCGAGTGCATCTCTGTGGGTAGTGGAGGGTTTTAAACTACTTCCCCAACCTTGGAACACCTGTGCCCCATAAAGATGCGTGGAATCTGTTTCCCCACCTCCAGCACACACACGGAGACGTGCTCAGGTATCCTGATTGTGGGGAGGCTCCTCCAAATGACAGCAGCGCCTGGGTTCTAAAAGAATCCCTTAGCTTGTCTTCCCTGATGGCATGGCTAGGCTGGAGAGTGGGGGAAAGTGGGGGTTGGGCTCTAAACCAAGTATAAGCGAGAGCCTATCCATGGGATGTGGGTTTTTAACCTACAACCCACAACCATGGAATAAATGTGCCCCCTGAAAGATGCTTTGACTGTTTCCCTACATCCAGCACACACACGAAGATGTGTTCTGGTATTCTGAGTGTGGGGAAGTTCCTCAAACTGACAGCAGCACCTGGATTCCATTAGTATCCCTTAGCTTCTGTTCCCTGAGTGTTCATTTAGGCCAGGCCATGAGGGAAAGCTGGGGGTTGGACTTGGAGGCCACGTAGCAGTGAGTGCCCCCTGATCCATTGAGGAAGTACTTAGAGGACTTGTCCCTAAAGGGAACACATTTTCCTGCATTCATGTGGGTGCAGTGGGGCTGCACAACTCTCCCACACCTAAGAATGTGTTCTGGAATTCTGAGTGCAGGGAAGTTCCTCCAACTGACAGCAGCGCCTGGGTTCTAATTGAATCCCTTTGCTTGTCTTCCCTGATGGAAAGCCTAGGCGGGAGTGCGGGGGAAAGTGTGGTTTGGGCTCCAAAACCAAGTATTTGCGATGACCTCTCTATGGTTTGTGGAGGTGTTTAAACTACATCCCTAACCTGGGAACACCTGTGCCCCCATAAAGATCCGTGGAGTCTGTTTCCACACCTCCAGCACACACACGAACACTTGCACAGTTATCCTGAGAGTGGGCAGCCTCCTCCAACTGAGAGCAGGGCCTTGGTTCTTATAAAATCGCTTAACTTGTCTACCCTGTTTGGTTGCCTGATACGGAGTGCTGGGGAAAGGGTGGGTTGGGCTCTAAATCCAAGTATTAGCGAGTGCTTCTCCATGGGATTTGGAGGTTATTAACCAAAAGCCCACAACATGGGAATACCTGTGCTCCTTGAAAAAAGCGTGGACTCTGTATCCCCACCACCAGAACACACATGAAGAAGTTTTCTGCTATCCTGAGTGTGGGCTGGCAATTTCAGGTGACAGAAGCGGCTGGGTTCTAATAGAATCCCTTAGCTTGTAATCCCTGAGTGTTTCCCTAGGACTGACTCTGAGAGAAACCTGGGGGTTGGGCTTTGAGGCCAAATAGTAGCGAGTGTCCCCGATGGACTGAGGAAGTATTTAGATGAATTCTCCATAAAGGGAAACACCTGAGCACCCATTCATCTGCGTGGAGTGGGGCTTCAAATCTCCCCACCACACAAGGTTGGGTTCCAGTATCCTGAGGGTGGGGTAGTTCCTCCAACTGACATCAGCGTCTTGGTTTGAATAGAATCCCTTTGCTTGTCTTCCCTGATGGTTTGCCTAGGCCAGTGTGTGGTTGAAAGTGGGATTTGGGATCTAAAACTAAGTATTAGCGTGTGCCTCTCCATGGGTAGTGGAGATGTTTAAACTACAACCCACAACTTGGGAATTACTGTGACCCCTGAAAAATGCGTGTGCTATGTTTCCCCACGTCCAGCACACACAGGAAGAAGTGTTCTGGGGTTCTGAGGGTGAGGAGGTTCCTCCAACAGACAGCAGCACCTGGGTTGTAATAGAATCCCTTAGCTTGACTTCCCTAAGTGTTTTCCTAGGCCTAGCAGTAAGCGATGGTGGGGGATGGGCTCTAAAGCCAAGTATTAGCGAGTGCATCTCTGTGGGTAGTGGAGGGTTTTAAACTACTTCCCCAACCTTGGAACACCTGTGCCCCATAAAGATGCGTGGAATCTGTTTCCCCACCTCCAGCACACACACGGAGACGTGCTCAGGTATCCTGATTGTGGGGAGGCTCCTCCAAATGACAGCAGCGCCTGGGTTCTAAAAGAATCCCTTAGCTTGTCTTCCCTGATGGAATGGCTAGGCTGGAGATTGGGGGAAAGGGGGGGTTGGGCTCTAAACCAAGTATAAGCGAGAGCCTCTCCATGGGATGTGGGTTTTTAACCTACAACCCACAACCATGGAATAAATGTGCCCCCTGAAAGATGCTTTGACTGTTTCCCTACATCCAGCACACACACGAAGATGTGTTCTTGTATTCTGAGTGTGGGGAAGTTCCTCAAACTGACAGCAGCACCTGGATTCTATTAGTATCCCTTAGCTTCTGTTCCCTGAGTGTTCTTTTAGGCCAGGCCATGAGGGAAAGCTGGGGGTTGGGCTTGGAGGCCACGTAGCAGTGAGTGCCCCCTGATCCATTGAGGAAGTACTTAGAGGACTTCTCCCTAAAGGGAACACCTTTTCCTGCATTCATCTGGGTGCAGTGGGGCTGCACAACTCTCCCACACCTAAGAATGTTTTCTGGAATTCTGAGTGCAGGGAAGTTCCTCCAACTGACAGCAGCGCCTGGGTTCTAATTGAATCCCTTTGCTTGTCTTCCCTGATGGAAAGCCTAGGCGGGAGTGCGGGGGAAAGTGTGGTTTGGGCTCCAAAACCAAGTATTTGCGATGACCTCTCTATGGTTTGTGGAGGTGTTTAAACTACATCCCTAACCTGGGAACACCTGTGCCCCCATAAAGATCCGTGGAGTCTGTTTCCACACCTCCAGCACACACACGAACACTTGCACAGTTATCCTGAGAGTGGGCAGCCTCCTCCAACTGAGAGCAGGGCCTTGGTTCTTATAAAATCGCTTAACTTGTCTACCCTGTTTGGTTGCCTGATACGGAGTGCTGGGGAAAGGGTGGGTTGGGCTCTAAATCCAAGTATTAGCGAGTGCTTCTCCATGGGATTTGGAGTTTATTTACCAAAAGCCCACAACATGTTAATACCTGTGCTCCTTGAAAAAAGCGTGGACTCTGTATCCCCACCACCAGAACACACATGAAGAAGTTTTCTGCTATCCTGAGTGTGGGCTGGCAATTTCAGGTGACAGAAGCGGCTGGGTTCTAATAGAATCCCTTAGCTTGTAATCCCTGAGTGTTTCCCTAGGACTGACTCTGAGAGAAACCTGGGGGTTGGGCTTTGAGGCCAAATAGTAGCGAGTGTCCCCGATGGACTGAGGAAGTATTTAGATGAATTCTCCATAAAGGGAAACACCTGAGCACCCATTCATCTGCGTGGAGTGGGGCTTCAAATCTCCCCACCACACAAGGTTGGGTTCCAGTATCCTGAGGGTGGGGTAGTTCCTCCAACTGACATCAGCGTCTTGGTTTTAATAGAATCCCTTTGCTTGTCTTCCCTGATGGTTTGCCTAGGCCAGTGTGTGGTTGAAAGTGGGATTTGGGATCTAAAACTAAGTATTAGCGTGTGCCTCTCCATGGGTAGTGGAGATGTTTAAACTACAACCCACAACTTGGGAATTACTGTGACCCCTGAAAAATGCGTGTGCTATGTTTCCCCACGTCCAGCACACACAGGAAGAAGTGTTCTGGGGTTCTGAGTGTGGGGAGGTTCCTCCAACAGACAGCAGCACCTGGGTTGTAATAGAATCCCTTAGCTTGACTTCCCTAAGTGTTTTCCTAGGCCTAGCAGTAAGCGATGGTGGGGGATGGGCTCTAAAGCCAAGTATTAGCGAGTGCATCTCTGTGGGTAGTGGAGGGTTTTAAACTACTTCCCCAACCTTGGAACACCTGTGCCCCATAAAGATGCGTGGAATCTGTTTCCCCACCTCCAGCACACACACGGAGACGTGCTCAGGTATCCTGATTGTGGGGAGGCTCCTCCAAATGACAGCAGCGCCTGGGTTCTAAAAGAATCCCTTAGCTTGTCTTCCCTGATGGCATGCCTAGGCTGGAGAGTGGGGGAAAGTGGGGGTTGGGCTCTAAACCAAGTATAAGCGAGAGCCTATCCATGGGATGTGGGTTTTAAACCTACAACCCACAACCATGGAATAAATGTGGCCCCTGAAAGATGCTTTGACTGTTTCCCTACATCCAGCACACACACGAAGATGTGTTCTGGTATTCTGAGTGTGGGGAAGTTCCTCAAACTGACAGCAGCACCTGGATTCTATTAGTATCCCTTAGCTTCTGTTCCCTGAGTGTTCTTTTAGGCCAGGCCATGAGGGAAAGCTGGGGGTTGGGCTTGGAGGCCACGTAGCAGTGAGTGCCCCCAGATCCATTGAGGAAGTACTTAGAGGACTTGTCCCTAAAGGGAACACATTTTCCTGCATTCATCTGGGTGCAGTGGGGCTGCACAACTCTCCCACACCTAAGAATGTGTTCTGGAATTCTGAGTGCAGGGAAGTTCCTCCAACTGACAGCAGCGCCTGGGTTCTAATTGAATCCCTTTGCTTGTCTTCCCTGATGGAAAGCCTAGGCGGGAGTGCGGGGGAAAGTGTGGTTTGGGCTCCAAAACCAAGTATTTGCGATGACCTCTCTATGGTTTGTGGAGGTGTTTAAACTACATCCCTAACCTGGGAACACCTGTGCCCCCATAAAGATCCGTGGAGTCTGTTTCCACACCTCCAGCACACACACGAACACTTGCACAGTTATCCTGAGAGTGGGCAGCCTCCTCCAACTGAGAGCAGGGCCTTGGTTCTTATAAAATCGCTTAACTTGTCTACCCTGTTTGGTTGCCTGATACGGAGTGCTGGGGAAAGGGTGGGTTGGGCTCTAAATCCAAGTATTAGCGAGTGCTTCTCCATGGGATTTGGAGGTTATTAACCAAAAGCCCACAACATGGGAATACCTGTGCTCCTTGAAAAAAGCGTGGACTCTGTATCCCCACCACCAGAACACACATGAAGAAGTTTTCTGCTATCCTGAGTGTGGGCTGGCAATTTCAGGTGACAGAAGCGGCTGGGTTCTAATAGAATCCCTTAGCTTGTAATCCCTGAGTGTTTCCCTAGGACTGACTCTGAGAGAAACCTGGGGGTTGGGCTTTGAGGCCAAATAGTAGCGAGTGTCCCCGATGGACTGAGGAAGTATTTAGATGAATTCTCCATAAAGGGAAACACCTGAGCACCCATTCATCTGCGTGGAGTGGGGCTTCAAATCTCCCCACCACACAAGGTTGGGTTCCAGTATCCTGAGGGTGGGGTAGTTCCTCCAACTGACATCAGCGTCTTGGTTTGAATAGAATCCCTTTGCTTGTCTTCCCTGATGGTTTGCCTAGGCCAGTGTGTGGTTGAAAGTGGGATTTGGGATCTAAAACTAAGTATTAGCGTGTGCCTCTCCATGGGTAGTGGAGATGTTTAAACTACAACCCACAACTTGGGAATTACTGTGACCCCTGAAAAATGCGTGTGCTATGTTTCCCCACGTCCAGCACACACAGGAAGAAGTGTTCTGGGGTTGTGAGTGTGGGGAGGTTCCTCCAACAGACAGCAGCACTTGGGTTGTAATAGAATCCCTTAGCTTGACTTCCCTAAGTGTTTTCCTAGGCCTAGCAGTAAGCGATGGTGGGGGATGGGCTCTAAAGCCAAGTATTAGCGAGTGCATCTCTGTGGGTAGTGGAGGGTTTTAAACTACTTCCCCAACCTTGGAACACCTGTGCCCCATAAAGATGCGTGGAATCTGTTTCCCCACCTCCAGCACACACACGGAGACGTGCTCAGGTATCCTGATTGTGGGGAGGCTCCTCCAAATGACAGCAGCGCCTGGGTTCTAAAAGAATCCCTTAGCTTGTCTTCCCTGATGGCATGCCTAGGCTGGAGAGTGGGGGAAAGTGGGGGTTGGGCTCTAAACCAAGTATAAGCGAGAGCCTATCCATGGGATGTGGGTTTTTAACCTACAACCCACAACCATGGAATAAATGTGCCCCCTGAAAGATGCTTTGACTGTTTCCCTACATCCAGCACCCACACGAAGATGTGTTCTGGTATTCTGAGTGTGGGGAAGTTCCTCAAACTGACAGCAGCACCTGGATTCTATTAGTATCCCTTAGCTTCTGTTCCCTGAGTGTTCATTTAGGCCAGGCCATGAGGGAAAGCTGGGGGTTGGACTTGGAGGCCACGTAGCAGTGAGTGCCCCCTGATCCATTGAGGAAGTACTTAGAGGACTTGTCCCTAAAGGGAACACATTTTCCTGCATTCATGTGGGTGCAGTGGGGCTGCACAACTCTCCCACACCTAAGAATGTGTTCTGGAATTCTGAGTGCAGGGAAGTTCCTCCAACTGACAGCAGCGCCTGGGTTCTAATTGAATCCCTTTGCTTGTCTTCCCTGATGGAAAGCCTAGGCGGGAGTGCGGGGGAAAGTGTGGTTTGGGCTCCAAAACCAAGTATTTGCGATGACCTCTCTATGGTTTGTGGAGGTGTTTAAACTACATCCCTAACCTGGGAACACCTGTGCCCCCATAAAGATCCGTGGAGTCTGTTTCCACACCTCCAGCACACACACGAACACTTGCACAGTTATCCTGAGAGTGGGCAGCCTCCTCCAACTGAGAGCAGGGCCTTGGTTCTTATAAAATCGCTTAACTTGTCTACCCTGTTTGGTTGCCTGATACGGAGTGCTGGGGAAAGGGTGGGTTGGGCTCTAAATCCAAGTATTAGCGAGTGCTTCTCCATGGGATTTGGAGGTTATTAACCAAAAGCCCACAACATGAGAATACCTGTGCTCCTTGAAAAAAGCGTGGACTCTGTATCCCCACCACCAGAACACACATGAAGAAGTTTTCTGCTATCCTGAGTGTGGGCTGGCAATTTCAGGTGACAGAAGCGGCTGGGTTCTAATAGAATCCCTTAGCTTGTAATCCCTGAGTGTTTCCCTAGGACTGACTCTGAGAGAAACCTGGGGGTTGGGCTTTGAGGCCAAATAGTAGCGAGTGTCCCCGATGGACTGAGGAAGTATTTAGATGAATTCTCCATAAAGGGAAACACCTGAGCACCCATTCATCTGCGTGGAGTGGGGCTTCAAATCTCCCCACCACACAAGGTTGGGTTCCAGTATCCTGAGGGTGGGGTAGTTCCTCCAACTGACATCAGCGTCTTGGTTTTAATAGAATCCCTTTGCTTGTCTTCCCTGATGGTTTGCCTAGGCCAGTGTGTGGTTGAAAGTGGGATTTGGGATCTAAAACTAAGTATTAGCGTGTGCCTCTCCATGGGTAGTGGAGATGTTTAAACTACAACCCACAACTTGGGAATTACTGTGACCCCTGAAAAATGCGTGTGCTATGTTTCCCCACGTCCAGCACACACAGGAAGAAGTGTTCTGGGGTTCTGAGTGTGGGGAGGTTCCTCCAACAGACAGCAGCACCTGGGTTGTAATAGAATCCCTTAGCTTGACTTCCCTAAGTGTTTTCCTAGGCCTAGCAGTAAGCGATGGTGGGGGATGGGCTCTAAAGCCAAGTATTAGCGAGTGCATCTCTGTGGGTAGTGGAGGGTTTTAAACTACTTCCCCAACCTTGGAACACCTGTGCCCCATAAAGATGCGTGGAATCTGTTTCCCCACCTCCAGCACACACACGGAGACGTGCTCAGGTATCCTGATTGTGGGGAGGCTCCTCCAAATGACAGCAGCGCCTGGGTTCTAAAAGAATCCCTTAGCTTGTCTTCCCTGATGGCATGCCTAGGCTGGAGAGTGGGGGAAAGTGGGGGTTGGGCTCTAAACCAAGTATAAGCGAGAGCCTATCCATGGGATGTGGGTTTTTAACCTACAACCCACAACCATGGAATAAATGTGCCCCCTGAAAGATGCTTTGACTGTTTCCCTACATCCAGCACACACACGAAGATGTGTTCTGGTATTCTGAGTGTGGGGAAGTTCCTCAAACTGACAGCAGCACCTGGATTCTATTAGTATCCCTTAGCTTCTGTTCCCTGAGTGTTCATTTAGGCCAGGCCATGAGGGAAAGCTGGGGGTTGGACTTGGAGGCCACGTAGCAGTGAGTGCCCCCTGATCCATTGAGGAAGTTCTTAGAGGACTTGTCCCTAAAGGGAACACATTTTCCTGCATTCATGTGGGTGCAGTGGGGCTGCACAACTCTCCCACACCTAAGAACGTGTTCTGGAATTCTGAGTGCAGGGAAGTTCCTCCAACTGACAGCAGCGCCTGGGTTCTAATTGAATCCCTTTGCTTGTCTTCCCTGATGGAAAGCCTAGGCGGGAGTGCGGGGGAAAGTGTGGTTTGGGCTCCAAAACCAAGTATTTGCGATGACCTCTCTATGGTTTGTGGAGGTGTTTAAACTACATCCCTAACCTGGGAACACCTGTGCCCCCATAAAGATCCGTGGAGTCTGTTTCCACACCTCCAGCACACACACGAACACTTGCACAGTTATCCTGAGAGTGGGCAGCCTCCTCCAACTGAGAGCAGGGCCTTGGTTCTTATAAAATCGCTTAACTTGTCTACCCTGTTTGGTTGCCTGATACGGAGTGCTGGGGAAAGGGTGGTTTGGGCTCTAAATCCAAGTATTAGCGAGTGCTTCTCCATGGGATTTGGAGGTTATTAACCAAAAGCCCACAACATGAGAATACCTGTGCTCCTTGAAAAAAGCGTGGACTCTGTATCCCCACCACCAGAACACACATGAAGAAGTTTTCTGCTATCCTGAGTGTGGGCTGGCAATTTCAGGTGACAGAAGCGGCTGGGTTCTAATAGAATCCCTTAGCTTGTAATCCCTGAGTGTTTCCCTAGGACTGACTCTGAGAGAAACCTGGGGGTTGGGCTTTGAGGCCAAATAGTAGCGAGTGTCCCCGATGGACTGAGGAAGTATTTAGATGAATTCTCCATAAAGGGAAACACCTGAGCACCCATTCATCTGCGTGGAGTGGGTCTTCAAATCTCCCCACCACACAAGGTTGGGTTCCAGTATCCTGAGGGTGGGGTAGTTCCTCCAACTGACATCAGCGTCTTGGTTTGAATAGAATCCCTTTGCTTGTCTTCCCTGATGGTTTGCCTAGGCCAGTGTGTGGTTGAAAGTGGGATTTGGGATCTAAAACTAAGTATTAGCGTGTGCCTCTCCATGGGTAGTGGAGATGTTTAAACTACAACCCACAACTTGGGAATTACTGTGACCCCTGAAAAATGCGTGTGCTATGTTTCCCCACGTCCAGCACACACAGGAAGAAGTGTTCTGGGGTTCTGAGTGTGGGGAGGTTCCTCCAACAGACAGCAGCACCTGGGTTGTAATAGAATCCCTTAGCTTGACTTCCCTAAGTGTTTTCCTAGGCCTAGCAGTAAGCGATGGTGGGGGATGGGCTCTAAAGCCAAGTAATAGCGAGTGCATCTCTGTGGGTAGTGGAGGGTTTTAAACTACTTCCCCAACCTTGGAACACCTGTGCCCCATAAAGATGCGTGGAATCTGTTTCCCCACCTCCAGCACACACACGGAGACGTGCTCAGGTATCCTGATTGTGGGGAGGCTCCTCCAAATGACAGCAGCGCCTGGGTTCTAAAAGAATCCCTTAGCTTGTCTTCCCTGATGGCATGCCTAGGCTGGAGAGTGGGGGAAAGTGGGGGTTGGGCTCTAAACCAAGTATAAGCGAGAGCCTATCCATGGGATGTGGGTTTTTAACCTACAACCCACAACCATGGAATAAATGTGCCCCCTGAAAGATGCTTTGACAGTTTCCCTACATCCAGCACACACACGAAGATGTTTTCTGGTATTCTGAGTGTGGGGAAGTTCCTCAAACTGACAGCAGCACCTGGATTCTATTAGTATCCCTTAGCTTCTGTTCCCTGAGTGTTCTTTTAGGCCAGGCCATGAGGGAAAGCTGGGGGTTGGGCTTGGAGGCCACGTAGCAGTGAGTGCACCCTGATACATTGAGGAAGTACTTAGAGGACTTGTCCCTAAAGGGAACAACTTTTCCTGCATTCATCTGGGTGCAGTGGGGCTGCACCACTCTCACACACCTAAGAATGTGTTCTGGAATTCTGAGGGCAGGGAAGTTCCTCCAACTGACAGCAGCGCCTGGGTTCTAATTGAATCCCTTTGCTTGTCTTCCCTGATGGAAAGCCTAGGCGGGAGTGCGGGGGAAAGTGTGGTTTGGGCTCCAAAACCAAGTATTTGCGATGACCTCTCTATGGTTTGTGGAGGTGTTTAAACTACATCCCTAACCTGGGAACACCTGTGCCCCCATAAAGATCCGTGGAGTCTGTTTCCACACCTCCAGCACACACACGAACACTTGCACAGTTATCCTGAGAGTGGGCAGCCTCCTCCAACTGAGAGCAGGGCCTTGGTTCTTATAAAATCGCTTAACTTGTCTACCCTGTTTGGTTGCCTGATACGGAGTGCTGGGGAAAGGGTGGGTTGGGCTCTAAATCCAAGTATTAGCGAGTGCTTCTCCATGGGATTTGGAGGTTATTAACCAAAAGCCCACAACATGGGAATACCTGTGCTCCTTGAAAAAAGCGTGGACTCTGTATCCCCACCACCAGAACACACATGAAGAAGTTTTCTGCTATCCTGAGTGTGGGCTGGCAATTTCAGGTGACAGAAGCGGCTGGGTTCTAATAGAATCCCTTAGCTTGTAATCCCTGAGTGTTTCCCTAGGACTGACTCTGAGAGAAACCTGGGGGTTGGGCTTTGAGGCCAAATAGTAGCGAGTGTCCCCGATGGACTGAGGAAGTATTTAGATGAATTCTCCATAAAGGGAAACACCTGAGCACCCATTCATCTGCGTGGAGTGGGGCTTCAAATCTCCCCACCACACAAGGTTGGGTTCCAGTATCCTGAGGGTGGGGTAGTTCCTCCAACTGACATCAGCGTCTTGGTTTGAATAGAATCCCTTTGCTTGTCTTCCCTGATGGTTTGCCTAGGCCAGTGTGTGGTTGAAAGTGGGATTTGGGATCTAAAACTAAGTATTAGCGTGTGCCTCTCCATGGGTAGTGGAGATGTTTAAACTACAACCCACAACTTGGGAATTACTGTGACCCCTGAAAAATGCGTGTGCTATGTTTCCCCACGTCCAGCACACACAGGAAGAAGTGTTCTGGGGTTGTGAGTGTGGGGAGGTTCCTCCAACAGACAGCAGCACCTGGGTTGTAATAGAATCCCTTAGCTTGACTTCCCTAAGTGTTTTCCTAGGCCTAGCAGTAAGCGATGGTGGGGGATGGGCTCTAAAGCCAAGTATTAGCGAGTGCATCTCTGTGGGTAGTGGAGGGTTTTAAACTACTTCCCCAACCTTGGAACACCTGTGCCCCATAAAGATGCGTGGAATCTGTTTCCCCACCTCCAGCACACACACGGAGACGTGCTCAGGTATCCTGATTGTGGGGAGGCTCCTCCAAATGACAGCAGCGCCTGGGTTCTAAAAGAATCCCTTAGCTTGTCTTCCCTGATGGCATGCCTAGGCTGGAGAGTGGGGGAAAGTGGGGGTTGGGCTCTAAACCAAGTATAAGCGAGAGCCTATCCATGGGATGTGGGTTTTTAACCTACAACCCACAACCATGGAATAAATGTGCCCCCTGAAAGATGCTTTGACTGTTTCCCTACATCCAGCACACACACGAAGATGTGTTCTGGTATTCTGAGTGTGGGGAAGTTCCTCAAACTGACAGCAGCACCTGGATTCTATTAGTATCCCTTAGCTTCTGTTCCCTGAGTGTTCATTTAGGCCAGGCCATGAGGGAAAGCTGGGGGTTGGACTTGGAGGCCACGTAGCAGTGAGTGCCCCCTGATCCATTGAGGAAGTACTTAGAGGACTTGTCCCTAAAGGGAACACATTTTCCTGCATTCATGTGGGTGCAGTGGGGCTGCACAACTCTCCCACACCTAAGAACGTGTTCTGGAATTCTGAGTGCAGGGAAGTTCCTCCAACTGACAGCAGCGCCTGGGTTCTAATTGAATCCCTTTGCTTGTCTTCCCTGATGGAAAGCCTAGGCGGGAGTGCGGGGGAAAGTGTGGTTTGGGCTCCAAAACCAAGTATTTGCGATGACCTCTCTATGGTTTGTGGAGGTGTTTAAACTACATCCCTAACCTGGGAACACCTGTGCCCCCATAAAGATCCGTGGAGTCTGTTTCCACACCTCCAGCACACACACGAACACTTGCACAGTTATCCTGAGAGTGGGCAGCCTCCTCCAACTGAGAGCAGGGCCTTGGTTCTTATAAAATCGCTTAACTTGTCTACCCTGTTTGGTTGCCTGATACGGAGTGCTGGGGAAAGGGTGGGTTGGGCTCTAAATCCAAGTATTAGCGAGTGCTTCTCCATGGGATTTGGAGGTTATTAACCAAAAGCCCACAACATGAGAATACCTGTGCTCCTTGAAAAAAGCGTGGACTCTGTATCCCCACCACCAGAACACACATGAAGAAGTTTTCTGCTATCCTGAGTGTGGGCTGGCAATTTCAGGTGACAGAAGCGGCTGGGTTCTAATAGAATCCCTTAGCTTGTAATCCCTGAGTGTTTCCCTAGGACTGACTCTGAGAGAAACCTGGGGGTTGGGCTTTGAGGCCAAATAGTAGCGAGTGTCCCCGATGGACTGAGGAAGTATTTAGATGAATTCTCCATAAAGGGAAACACCTGAGCACCCATTCATCTGCGTGGAGTGGGTCTTCAAATCTCCCCACCACACAAGGTTGGGTTCCAGTATCCTGAGGGTGGGGTAGTTCCTCCAACTGACATCAGCGTCTTGGTTTGAATAGAATCCCTTTGCTTGTCTTCCCTGATGGTTTGCCTAGGCCAGTGTGTGGTTGAAAGTGGGATTTGGGATCTAAAACTAAGTATTAGCGTGTGCCTCTCCATGGGTAGTGGAGATGTTTAAACTACAACCCACAACTTGGGAATTACTGTGACCCCTGAAAAATGCGTGTGCTATGTTTCCCCACGTCCAGCACACACAGGAAGAAGTGTTCTGGGGTTCTGAGTGTGGGGAGGTTCCTCCAACAGACAGCAGCACCTGGGTTGTAATAGAATCCCTTAGCTTGACTTCCCTAAGTGTTTTCCTAGGCCTAGCACTAAGCGATGGTGGGGGATGGGCTCTAAAGCCAAGTATTAGCGAGTGCATCTCTGTGGGTAGTGGAGGGTTTTAAACTACTTCCCCAACCTTGGAACACCTGTGCCCCATAAAGATGCGTGGAATCTGTTTCCCCACCTCCAGCACACACACGGAGACGTGCTCAGGTATCCTGATTGTGGGGAGGCTCCTCCAAATGACAGCAGCGCCTGGGTTCTAAAAGAATCCCTTAGCTTGTCTTCCCTGATGGCATGCCTAGGCTGGAGAGTGGGGGAAAGTGGGGGTTGGGCTCTAAACCAAGTATAAGCGAGAGCCTATCCATGGGATGTGGGTTTTTAACCTACAACCCACAACCATGGAATAAATGTGCCCCCTGAAAGATGCTTTAACTGTTTCCCTACATCCAGCACACACACGAAGATGTGTTCTGGTATTCTGAGTGTGGGGAAGTTCCTCAAACTGACAGCAGCACCTGGATTCTATTAGTATCCCTTAGCTTCTGTTCCCTGAGTGTTCTTTTAGGCCAGGCCATGAGGGAAAGCTGGGGGTTGGGCTTGGAGGCCACGTAGCAGTGAGTGCCCCCTGATCCATTGAGGAAGTACTTAGAGGACTTGTCCCTAAAGGGAACACCTTTTCCTGCATTCATCTGGGTGCAGTGGGGCTGCACAACTCTCCCACACCTAAGAATGTGTTCTGGAATTCTGAGTGCAGGGAAGTTCCTCCAACTGACAGCAGCGCCTGGGTTCTAATTGAATCCCTTTGCTTGTCTTCCCTGATGGAAAGCCTGGACGGGAGTGCGGGGGAAAGTGTGGTTTGGGCTCCAAAACCAAGTATTGGCGATGACCTCTCTATGGTTTGTGGAGGTGTTTAAACTACATCCCTAACCTGGGAACACCTGTGCCCCCATAAAGATCCGTGGAGTCTGTTTCCACACCTCCAGCACACACACGAACACTTGCACAGTTATCCTGAGAGTGGGCAGCCTCCTCCAACTGAGAGCAGGGCCTTGGTTCTTATAAAATCGCTTAACTTGTCTACCCTGTTTGGTTGCCTGATACGGAGTGCTGGGGAAAGTGTGGGTTGGGCTCTAAATCCAAGTATTAGCGAGTGCTTCTCCATGGGATTTGGAGGTTATTAACCAAAAGCCCACAACATGGGAATACCTGTGCTCCTTGAAAAAAGCGTGGACTCTGTATCCCCACCACCAGAACACACATGAAGAAGTTTTCTGCTATCCTGAGTGTGGGCTGGCAATTTCAGGTGACAGAAGCGGCTGGGTTCTAATAGAATCCCTTAGCTTGTAATCCCTGAG
>NW_027329059.1:0-23619 GCF_048564905.1 Vicugna pacos | reverse complement strand
CCAGTGACAGAGGCTGCTTCCCCAAGGTCAGGGAAGTTATTTCTCGGACTTCCCCGAGCAGGGAACACCTGTGACTGAAGAGAGCTGCGTGGAGTTGTCTCTCGAACTCCCCCACTCAATGACTATGGTTCCGGAATCCTGAGAGTGGGGAGGTTCCACCAACGGTCGGCAACGCGTGGGTTCTAAGGGAATGCCTGTGCTCGTCTCCCCTGAGGGTTTTCCTCATGTCTTTGTGCCAGGGAATGCTAGGGGTGGTTGCAGGAAATCCCAGTGACAGAGGTTGCCTTCCCAAGGTCAGGGAAGGTCTTTCTCGCACTTCCCCGAGAAGGCAACACCTGTGACTGAAGAGAGATGCGTGGAGTTGTCTCTCGAGATCCCCAACTCAATGATTATTGTTCTGGAATCCTGAGCGTGGGGAGGTTCCACCAACGGTCGGTAGCGCGTGGGTTCTAAGGGAATGCCTGTGCTCGTCTCCCCTGAGGGTTTTCCTCATGTCTCTGTGCCAGGGATTGCTAGGGGCTGTTGCAGGAAATCCCAGTGACAGAGGCTGCCTCCCCAAGGTCAGGGAAGTTATTTCTCGGACTTCCCCGAGCAGGGAACACCTGTGACTGAAGAGAGATGCGTGGTGATGTCTCTCGAGGTCCCCAACTCAATGACAGTGTTTCCCGAATCCTGAGCGTGGGGAGGTTCCACCAACGGTCGGCAGCGCGTGGGTTCTAACGCAATGCCTGTGCTCGTCTCCCCTGAGGGTTTTCCTCATGTCTCTCTGCCAGGGAATGCTAGGGGGGTTTGCAGGAAATCCCAGTGACAGAGGTTGCCTCCCCATGGTCAGGGAACGTATTTCTCGGACTTCCCCGTACAGGGAACACCTGTGACTGAAGAGAGCTGCGTGGAGTTGTCTCTCGAGCTCCCCCACGCACTGACAATGGTTCCGCAACCCTGAGCGTGGGGATGTTCCACCAACGGTCGGCAGCGCGTGGGTTCAAACGGAATGTCTGATCAGGTCTCCCCTGAGGGTTTTCCTAATGTCTATGTACCAGGGAATGCTAGGGGGGTTTGCAGGAAATCCCAGTGACAGAGGCTGCCTCCCCAAGGTCAGGGAAGGTATTTCTCGGACTTCCCCGGACAGGGAACACCTGTGACTGAAGAGAGCTGCGTGGAGTTGTCTCTCGAGCTCCCCCACGCACTGACAATGTTTCCGGAACCCTGAGCGTGGGGAGGTTCCACCAACGGTCGGCAGCGCCTTGGTTCCATCGGAATGCCTGAGCTGGTCTCCCCTGAGGGTTTTCCTAATGTCTCTGTGCCAGGGAATGCTAGGGTTTTTGCAGCAAATCAAAGTGACAGAGGCTGCCTCCCCAAGGTCAGGGAAGGTATTTCTCGGACTTACCCGGACAGGGAACACCTGTGACTAAAGAGAGATGCGTGGAGTTGTCTCTCGAGATCCCCCACTCAATGACTATTGTTCTGGAATCCTGAGTTTGGGGAGGTTCCACCAACGGTCGGTAGCGCGTGGGTTCTAAGGGAATGCCTGTGCTCGTCTCCCCTGAGGGTTTTCCTCATGTCTCTGTGCCAGGGAATGCTAGGGGGGGTTGCAGGAAATCCCAGTGACAGAGGCTGCCTCCCCAAGGTCAGGGAAGGTATTTCTCGCACTTCACCGAGCAGGGAACACCTGTGACTGAAGAGAGCTGCGTCGAGTTGTCTATCGAAATCCCCCACTCAATGACAATGGTTCGGGAATCCTGAGCGTGGGGAGGTTCCATCAACGGTCGGGAGCGCGTGGGTTCTAATGGTATGCCTGTGTTCGTCTCCCCTGAGGGTTTTCCTCATGTCTCTGTGCCAGGGAATGCTAGGGGGTGTTGCAGGAAATCCCAGTGTCAGAGGCTGCCTCCCCAAGGTCAGGGAAGTTATTTCACGCACTTCCCCGAGCAGGGAACACCTGTGACTGAAGAGAGCTGCGTGGAGTTTTGTCTCGTGCTCCCCCACTCAATGACAATGGTTCTTGAATACTGAGCGTGGGGAGGTTCCACCAACGGTCGGCAGCGCGTGGGTTCTAACGGAATGCCTGTGCTCGTCTCCCCTGAGGGTTTTCCTCATGTCTCTGTGCCAGGGAATGCTAGGGGGGGTTGCAGGAAATCCCAGTGACTGAGGCTGCCTCCCCAAGGTCAGGGAAGATATTTCTCGGACTTCCCCGAGCAGGGAACACCTGTGCCTGAATAGAACTGCGTGGAGTTTTCTCTCGAGCTCCCCCACTAAATGACAATGGTTCCGGAATCCTGAGATTTGGGAGGTTCCACCAACGGTCGGCAGCGCGTGGGTTCTACGTTAATGCCTGTTCTCGTCTCCCCTGAGTGTTTTCCTCAGGTCTCTGTGCCAGGGAATGCTAGGGGGGGTTGCAGGAAATCCCAGTGACAGAGGCTGCCTCCCCAAAGTCCGGGAAGGTTTTTCTCGGACTTCCCCGTTCAGGGAACACCTGTGACTGAAGAGAGCTGCGTGGAGTTGTCTCTCGAGCTCCCCCAATCAATGACAATGGTTCCGGAATCCTGAGCGTGGGGAGGTTCCACCAACGGTCGGCAGCGCGTGGGTTCTAAGGGAATGCCTGTGCTCGTCTCCCCTGAGAGTTTTCCTCATGTCTCTGTGCCAGGGAATGCTAGGGGTTGTTGCAGGAAATCCCAGTGACAGAGACTGCCTCCCCAAGGTCAGGGAAGGTATTTCTCGGACTTCCCCGAGCAGGGAACACCTTTGACTGAAGAGAGCTGCGTGGAGTTGTCTCTCGAGCTCCCCCACTCAATGACAATGGTTCCGGAATCCTGAGCGTGCGGAGGTTCCACCAATGGTCGGCAGCACGTGGTTTCTAAGGGAATGCCTGTGCTCGTCTCCCCTGAGTATTTTCCTCATGTCTCTGTGCCAGGGAATACTAGGAGGGTTTGAAGGAAATCCCAGTGACAGAGGCTGCCTCCCCAATGTCAGGGAAGGTATTTCTCGCACTTCCCCGAGCAGGGAACACCAGTGACTGAAGAGAGATGCGTGGAGTTGTCTCTCCGGCGCCCCCACTCAATGACAATGTTTCCAGAATCCTGAGTGTGGGGAGGTTCCACCAACGGTCGGCAGCGCGTGGGTTCTAAGGGAAAGCCTTTGCTCGTCTCCCCTGAGGGTTTTCCTCATGTCTCTGTGCCAGGGAAAGCTAGGGGGTGTTGCAGGAAATCCCAGTGACAGAGGCTGCCTCCCCAAGGTCCGGGAAGGTATTTCTCGGACTTCCCCGAGCAGTGAACACCTGTGACTGAAGAGAGCTGCGTGGAGTTGTCTCTCGAACTCCCCCACTCAATGACAATATTTCCGGAATCCTGAGCGAGGGGAGGTTCCAACAACGGTCGGCAGCGCGTGGGTTCTAAGGGAATGCCTATCCTCGTCTCCCCTGAGGGTTTTCCTCATGTTTCTGTGCCAGGGAATGCTTGGGGGACTTGCAGGAATTCCGAGTGACCGAGGCTGCCTCCCCAAGGTCAGGGAAGGTATTTCTCGGACTTCCCCGAGCAGGGAACACCTGTGACTGAAGAGAGCTGCGTCGAGTTGTCTCTCGGGCTCCCCCACTCAATGACAATGGTTCCGGAATCCTGAGCGTGGGGAGTTTCCACCAACGGTCGGCAGCGCGTGGGTTCTAAGGGAATGCCTGTGCTCGTCTCCCCTGATGGTTTTCTTCATGTCTCTGTACCAGGGAATGCTAGGGGGTGTTGCAGGAAATCCCAGTGACAGAGGCTGCCTCCCCAAGGTCAGGGAAGGTATTTCTCGGACTTCCCCGAGCAGGGAACACCTGTGACTGAAGAGAGTTGCGTGGAGTTGTCTCTCGAGCGCCCCCACTCAATGACAATGTTTCCGGAATCCTGAGCGTGGGGAGGTTCCACCAACGGTCGGCAGTGCGCGGGTTCTAAGGGAAAGCCTGTGCTCGTCTCCCCTGAGTGTTTTCCTCATGTCTCTGTGCCAGGGAAAGCTAGGGGTTGTTGCAGGAAATCCCAGTGACAGAGGCTGCCTCCCCAAGGTGAGGGAAGTTATTTCTCGGACTTCCCCGAGCAGGGAACACCTGTGACTGAAGAGAGCTGCGTGGTGTTGTCTCTCGAACTCCCCACTAAATGACAATAGTTCCGGAATCCTGAGCGTGGGGAGGTTCCAACAACGGTCGGCAGCGCGTGGGTTCTAAGGGAATGCCTGTGCTCGTCTCCCCTGAGGGTTTTCCTCATGTCTCTGTGCCAAGGAATGCTAGGGGAGGTTGCAGGAATTCCCAGTGACAGAGGCTGCCTCCCCAAGGTCAGGGAAGGTATTTCTCGGACTTCCCCGTGCAGGGAACACCTGTGACTGAAGAGAGCTGCGTGGAGTTGTCTATCGAGGTCCCCCACTCAATGACAGTGGTTCCGGAATCCTGAGCGTGGGGAGGTTCCACCAACGGTCGGCAGCACGCGGTTTCTAAGGGAATGCATGTGCCCGTCTCCCCTGAGGGTTTTCCTCATGTCTCTGTGCCAGGGAATCCTAGGAGGGTTTGCAGGACATCCCAGTGACAGAGGCTGCCTCCCCACGGTCAGGGAAGTTATTTCTCGGACTTCCCCGAGCAGGGAACACCTGTGACTGAAGAGAGATGCGTGGAGTTGTCTCTCGAGATCCCCCACTCAATGACTATGGTTCCGGAATCCTGAGCGTGGGGAGGTTCCACCAACGGTCGGCAGCGCGTGGGTTCTAACGGAATGCCTGTGCTCGTCTCCCCTGAGGGTTTTCCTCATGTCTCTGTGCCAGGGAATGCTAGTGGGGGTTGCAGGAAATCCCAGTGACAGAGGCTGCCTCCCCAAGGTCAGGGAAGGTATTTCTCGGACTTCCCCGAGCAGGGAACACCTGTGACTAAAGAGAGCTGCGTGGAGTAGTCTCTCGAGCTCCCCCACTCAATGACAATGTTTCTGGAATCCTGAGCGTGGGGAGGTTCCACCAACGGTCGGCAGCACGTGGGTTCTAAGGGAATGCCTGTTCTCGTCTCCCCTAAGGATTTTCCTCATGTCTCTGTGCCAGGGAATGCTAGGGGGTTTTGCAGGAATTCCCAGTGACAGAGGCTGCCTCCCCAAGGTCAGGGAAGGTATTTCTCGGACTTCCCCGTGCAGGGAACACCTGTGACTGAAGAGAGCTGCGTGGAGTTGTCTATCGAGGTCCCCCACTCAATGACAGTGGTTCCGGAATCCTGAGCGTGGGGAGGTTCCACCAACGGTCGGCAGCACGCGGTTTCTAAGGGAATGCATGTGCCCGTCTCCCCTGAGGGTTTTCCTCATGTCTCTGTGCCAGGGAATCCTAGGAGGGTTTGCAGGACATCCCAGTGACAGAGGCTGCCTCCCCACGGTCAGGGAAGTTATTTCTCGGACTTCCCCGAGCAGGGAACACCTGTGACTGAAGAGAGATGCGTGGAGTTGTCTCTCGAGATCCCCCACTCAATGACTATGGTTCCGGAATCCTGAGCGTGGGGAGGTTCCACCAACGGTCGGCAGCGCGTGGGTTCTAACGGAATGCCTGTGCTCGTCTCCCCTGAGGGTTTTCCTCATGTCTCTGTGCCAGGGAATGCTAGTGGGGGTTGCAGGAAATCCCAGTGACAGAGGCTGCCTCCCCAAGGTCAGGGAAGGTATTTCTCGGACTTCCCCGAGCAGGGAACACCTGTGACTAAAGAGAGCTGCGTGGAGTAGTCTCTCGAGCTCCCCCACTCAATGACAATGTTTCTGGAATCCTGAGCGTGGGGAGGTTCCACCAACGGTCGGCAGCACGTGGGTTCTAAGGGAATGCCTGTTCTCGTCTCCCCTAAGGATTTTCCTCATGTCTCTGTGCCAGGGAATGCTAGGGGGTTTTGCAGGAAATCCCAGTGACAGAGGCTGCCTCCCCAACTTCAGGGAAGTTATTTCTCAGACTTCCCCGAGGAGGGAACACCTGTGACTGAAGAGAGCTGCGTGGAGTTGTCTCTCGAGCTCCCCCACTCAATGACAATGGTTCCGGAATCCTGAGCGTGGGGACGTTCCACCAACGGTCGGCAGCGCGTGGGTTCTAACGGAATGCCTGTGCTCGTCTCCCCTGAGTGTTTTCCTCATGTCTCTGTGCCAGGGAATGATAGGGGGGGTTGCAGGAAATCGCAGTGACCCAGGCTGCCTCCCCATGGTCAGGGAATGTATTTCTCGGACTTCCCCGAGCAGGGAACACCTGTGACTGAAGAGAGCTGCGTGGAGTTTTCACTCGAGCTCCCCCACTCAATGACAATGGTTCCGGAATCCTGAGCATTGGGTGGTTCCACCAACGGTCGGGAGGGCGTGGGTTCTAAAGGAATGCCTGTGCTCGTCTCCCCTGAGGGTTTTCCGCATGTCTCTGTGCCAGGGAATGCTAGGGGGTTTTGCAGGAAATCCCAGTGACAGAGGCTGCCTGCCCAATTTCAGGGAATTTATTTCTCAGACTTCCCCAAGCAGGGAACACCTGTGAGTGAAGAGAGCTGCGTGGAGTTGTCTCTCGAGCTCCCCCACTCAATGACAATGGTTCCGGAATGCTGAGCGTGTGGAGGTTACACCAACGGTCTGCAGCGCGTGTGTTTTAACGGAATGCCTGTGCTCGTCTCCCCTGAGGGTTTTCCTCATGTCTTTGTGCCAGGGAAAGCTAGGGGTTTTTGCAGGAAATCCAAGTGACAGAGGCTGCCTCCCCAAGATCAGGGAAGGTATTTCTCGGACTTCCCCGAGCAGGGAACACCTGTGACTGAAGAGAGCTGCGTGGAGTTGTCTCTCGAGATCCCCCACTCAATGACAATGGTTCCGGAATCCTGAGCGTGGGGAGGTTCCACAAACGGTCGGCAGCGCGTGGGTTCTAAGGGAATGCCTGTGCCCGACTCCCCTGAGCATTTTCCTCATTTATCTGTGCCAGGGAATGCTAGGAGGGTTCGCAAGAAATCCCAGTGACAGAGGCTGCCTCCCCAAGGTCAGGGAAGTTTTTTCTCGGACTTCCTCGAGCAGGGAACACCTGTGACTGAAGAGAGATGCGTGGAGTTGTCTCTCGAGATCCCCCAGTCAATGACAATGGTTCCGGAATCCTGAGCGTGGGGAGGTTCCACCAACGGTCGGCAGCGCGTGGGTTCTAACGGAATGCCTGTGCAAGTCTCCCCTGAGGGTTTTCCTCATGTCTCTGTGCCAGGGAATGCTAGGGGGGGTTGCAGGAAATCCCAGTGACAGAGGCTGCAGCCCCAAGGTCAGGGAAGTTATTTCTCGGACTTCCCCGAGCAGGGAACACCTATGACTGAAGAGAGCTGCGTGGAAATTTCTCTCGAGCTCCCCCACTCAATGACAATTGTTCCGGAATCCTGAGCGTGGGGAGGTTCCAACAACGGTCGGCAGCGCATGGTTTCTAGGGGAATGCATGTGCTCGTCTCCCCTGAGCGTTTTCCTCATGTCTCTGTGCCAGGGAATGCAAGGGGGTTTTGCAGGAAATCCCAGTGACAGAGGCTGCCTCCCCAATGTCAGGGAAGGTATTTCTCGGACTTCACCGAGCAGGGAACACATGTGACTGAAGAGAGCTGCGTGGAGTTGTCTCTCGAACTCCCCCACTCAATGACAATAGTTCCGGAATCCTGAGCATGGGGAGGTCCCAACAACGGTCGGCAGCGCGTGGGTTCTAAGGGAATGCCTGTGCTCGTCTCCCCTGAGGGTTTTCCTCATGTCTCTGTGCCGGGGAATGCTAGGGGGGGTTGCAGGAATTCCCAGTGACAGAGGCTGCCTCCCCAAGGTCAGGGAAGGTATTTCTCGGACTTCCCCGTGCAGGGAACACCTGTGACTGAAGAGAGCTGCGTGGAGTTGTCTCTCGAGCTCCCCCACTCAATGACAGTGGTTCCGGAATCCTGAGCGTGGGGAGGTTCCACCAACGTTCGGCAGCGCGTGGGTTCTAAGGGAATGCCAGTGCTCGTCTCCCCTGAGGGTTATCCTCATGTCTCTGTGCCAGGGAATGCTAGGGGGGGTTGCAGGAATTCCCAGTGACAGAGGCTGCCTCCCCAAGGTCAGGGAAGGTATTTCTCGGACGTCCCCGAGCAGGGAACACCTGTGACTGAAGAGAGCTGCGTGGAGATGTCTCTCGAGCTCCCCAACTCAGTGACAATGGTTCCGGTATACTGAGCGTGGGGAGGTTCCACCAACGGTCGGCAGCGCATGGGTTTTAAGGGAATGCCTGTGCTCGTCTCCCCTGAGGGTTTTCCTCATGTCTCTGTGCCAGGGAATGCTAGGGAGGGTTGCAAGAAATCCCAGTGACAGAGGCTGCCTCCCCAAGGTCAGGGAAGGTATTTGTCGGACTTCTCCGAGCAGGGAACACCTTTGACTGAAGAGATCTGCGTGGAGTTGTCTCTCGAGCTCCCCCACTCAATGACAATGGTTCCGGAATCCTGAGCGTGGAGAGGTTCCACCAACGGTCGGCAGCGCGTGCGTTCTAAGGGAATGCCTGTGCTCGTCTCCCCTGAGGGTTTTCCTCATGTCTCTGTGCCAGGGAATGCTAGGGGGTGTTGCAGGAAATCCCAGTGACAGAGGCTGCCTCCCCAAGGTCAGGGAAGTTATTTCTCGCACTTCCCCGAGCAGGGAACAACTGTGACTGAAGAGAGTTGCGTGGAGTTGTCATTCGAGCGCCCCCACTCAATGACAATGTTTCCGGAATCCTGAGCGTGGGGAGGTTCCACCAACGGTCGGCAGCGCGTGGGTTCTAAGGGAATGCCTGTGCTCGTCTCCCCTGAGGGTTTTCCTCATGTCTCTGTGCCAGGGAAAGCTAGGGGGTGTTGCAGGAAATCCCAGTGACAGAGGCTGCCTCCCCAAGGTCAGGGAAGGTATTTCTCGCACTTCCCCGAGCAGGGAACACCTGTGACTGAAGAGAGCTGCGTGGAGTTGTCTCTCGAACTCCCCCACTCAATGACAATAATTCCGGAATCCTGAGCGTGGGGAGGTTCCAACAACGGTCGGCAGCGAGTGGGTTCTAACGGAATGCCTGTGCTCGTCTCCCCTGAGGGTTTTTATCATGTCTCTGTGCCAAGGAATGCTAGGGGGGGTTGCAGGAAATCCCAGTGACAGAGGCTGCCTCCCCAAGTTCATGGAAGGTATTTCTTGGTCTTCCCCGTGTAGGGAACACCTGTGACTGAAGAGAGCTGCGTGGAGTTGTCTCTCGAGCTCCCCCACTCAATGACAATGATTCCGGAATCCTGAGCGTGGGGAGGTTCCACCAATGGTCGGCAGCGCGTGCGTTCTAAGGGAATGCCTGTGCTCGTCTCCCCTGAGGGTTTTCCTCATGTCTCTGTGCCAGGGAATGCTAGGGGGGGTTGCAGGAAATCCCAGTGACAGAGGCTACCTCCCCAAGGTCAGGGAAGTTATTTCTCGCACTTCCCCGAGCAGGGAACACCTGTGACTGAAGAGAGTTGCGTCGAGTTGTCTCTCGGGCTCCCCCACTCAATGACAATGGTTCCGGAATCCTGAGCGTGGGGAGTTTCCACCAACGGTCGGCAGCGCGTGGGTTCTAAGGGAATGCCTGTGCTCGTCTCCCCTGATGGTTTTCTTCATGTCTCTGTACCAGGGAATGCTAGGGGGTGTTGCAGGAAATCCCAGTGACAGAGGCTGCCTCCCCAAGGTCAGGGAAGGTATTTCTCGGACTTCCCCGAGCAGGGAACACCTGTGACTGAAGAGAGTTGCGTGGAGTTGTCTCTCGAGCGCCCCCACTCAATGACAATGTTTCCGGAATCCTGAGCGTGGGGAGGTTCCACCAACGGTCGGCAGTGCGCGGGTTCTAAGGGAAAGCCTGTGCTCGTCTCCCCTGAGTGTTTTCCTCATGTCTCTGTGCCAGGGAAAGCTAGGGGTTGTTGCAGGAAATCCCAGTGACAGAGGCTGCCTCCCCAAGGTGAGGGAAGTTATTTCTCGGACTTCCCCGAGCAGGGAACACCTGTGACTGAAGAGAGCTGCGTGGTGTTGTCTCTCGAACTCCCCACTAAATGACAATAGTTCCGGAATCCTGAGCGTGGGGAGGTTCCAACAACGGTCGGCAGCGCGTGGGTTCTAAGGGAATGCCTGTGTTCGTCTCCCCTGAGGGTTTTCCTCATGTCTCTGTGCCAAGGAATGCTAGGGGAGGTTGCAGGAATTCCCAGTGACAGAGGCTGCCTCCCCAAGGTCAGGGAAGGTATTTCTCGGACTTCCCCGTGCAGGGAACACCTGTGACTGAAGAGAGCTGCGTGGAGTTGTCTATCGAGGTCCCCCACTCAATGACAGTGGTTCCGGAATCCTGAGCGTGGGGAGGTTCCACCAACGGTCGGCAGCACGCGGTTTCTAAGGGAATGCATGTGCCCGTCTCCCCTGAGGGTTTTCCTCATGTCTCTGTGCCAGGGAATCCTAGGAGGGTTTGCAGGACATCCCAGTGACAGAGGCTGCCTCCCCACGGTCAGGGAAGTTATTTCTCGGACTTCCCCGAGCAGGGAACACCTGTGACTGAAGAGAGATGCGTGGAGTTGTCTCTCGAGATCCCCCACTCAATGACTATGGTTCCGGAATCCTGAGCGTGGGGAGGTTCCACCAACGGTCGGCAGCGCGTGGGTTCTAACGGAATGCCTGTGCTCGTCTCCCCTGAGGGTTTTCCTCATGTCTCTGTGCCAGGGAATGCTAGTGGGGGTTGCAGGAAATCCCAGTGACAGAGGCTGCCTCCCCAAGGTCAGGGAAGGTATTTCTCGGACTTCCCCGAGCAGGGAACACCTGTGACTAAAGAGAGCTGCGTGGAGTAGTCTCTCGAGCTCCCCCACTCAATGACAATGTTTCTGGAATCCTGAGCGTGGGGAGGTTCCACCAACGGTCGGCAGCACGTGGGTTCTAAGGGAATGCCTGTTCTCGTCTCCCCTAAGGATTTTCCTCATGTCTCTGTGCCAGGGAATGCTAGGGGGTTTTGCAGGAAATCCCAGTGACAGAGGCTGCCTCCCCAACTTCAGGGAAGTTATTTCTCAGACTTCCCCGAGGAGGGAACACCTGTGACTGAAGAGAGCTGCGTGGAGTTGTCTCTCGAGCTCCCCCACTCAATGACAATGGTTCCGGAATCCTGAGCGTGGGGACGTTCCACCAACGGTCGGCAGCGCGTGGGTTCTAACGGAATGCCTGTGCTCGTCTCCCCTGAGTGTTTTCCTCATGTCTCTGTGCCAGGGAATGATAGGGGGGGTTGCAGGAAATCGCAGTGACCCAGGCTGCCTCCCCATGGTCAGGGAATGTATTTCTCGGACTTCCCCGAGCAGGGAACACCTGTGACTGAAGAGAGCTGCGTGGAGTTTTCACTCGAGCTCCCCCACTCAATGACAATGGTTCCGGAATCCTGAGCATTGGGTGGTTCCACCAACGGTCGGGAGGGCGTGGGTTCTAAAGGAATGCCTGTGCTCGTCTCCCCTGAGGGTTTTCCGCATGTCTCTGTGCCAGGGAATGCTAGGGGGTTTTGCAGGAAATCCCAGTGACAGAGGCTGCCTGCCCAATTTCAGGGAATTTATTTCTCAGACTTCCCCAAGCAGGGAACACCTGTGAGTGAAGAGAGCTGCGTGGAGTTGTCTCTCGAGCTCCCCCACTCAATGACAATGGTTCCGGAATGCTGAGCGTGTGGAGGTTACACCAACGGTCTGCAGCGCGTGTGTTTTAACGGAATGCCTGTGCTCGTCTCCCCTGAGGGTTTTCCTCATGTCTTTGTGCCAGGGAAAGCTAGGGGTTTTTGCAGGAAATCCAAGTGACAGAGGCTGCCTCCCCAAGATCAGGGAAGGTATTTCTCGGACTTCCCCGAGCAGGGAACACCTGTGACTGAAGAGAGCTGCGTGGAGTTGTCTCTCGAGATCCCCCACTCAATGACAATGGTTCCGGAATCCTGAGCGTGGGGAGGTTCCACAAACGGTCGGCAGCGCGTGGGTTCTAAGGGAATGCCTGTGCCCGACTCCCCTGAGAATTTTCCTCATTTATCTGTGCCAGGGAATGCTAGGAGGGTTCGCAAGAAATCCCAGTGACAGAGGCTGCCTCCCCAAGGTCAGGGAAGTTTTTTCTCGGACTTCCTCGAGCAGGGAACACCTGTGACTGAAGAGAGATGCGTGGAGTTGTCTCTCGAGATCCCCCAGTCAATGACAATGGTTCCGGAATCCTGAGCGTGGGGAGGTTCCACCAACGGTCGGCAGCGCGTGGGTTCTAACGGAATGCCTGTGCAAGTCTCCCCTGAGGGTTTTCCTCATGTCTCTGTGCCAGGGAATGCTAGGGGGGGTTGCAGGAAATCCCAGTGACAGAGGCTGCAGCCCCAAGGTCAGGGAAGTTATTTCTCGGACTTCCCCGAGCAGGGAACACCTATGACTGAAGAGAGCTGCGTGGAAATTTCTCTCGAGCTCCCCCACTCAATGACAATTGTTCCGGAATCCTGAGCGTGGGGAGGTTCCAACAACGGTCGGCAGCGCATGGTTTCTAGGGGAATGCATGTGCTCGTCTCCCCTGAGCGTTTTCCTCATGTCTCTGTGCCAGGGAATGCTAGGGGGTTTTGCAGGAAATCCCAGTGACAGAGGCTGCCTCCCCAATGTCAGGGAAGGTATTTCTCGGACTTCACCGAGCAGGGAACACATGTGACTGAAGAGAGCTGCGTGGAGTTGTCTCTCGAACTCCCCCACTCAATGACAATAGTTCCGGAATCCTGAGCATGGGGAGGTCCCAACAACGGTCGGCAGCGCGTGGGTTCTAAGGGAATGCCTGTGCTCGTCTCCCCTGAGGGTTTTCCTCATGTCTCTGTGCCAGGGAATGCTAGGAGCGGTTGCAGGAATTCCCAGTGACAGAGGCTGCCTCCCCAAGGTCAGGGAAGTTATTTCTCGGACTTCCCCGAGCAGGGAACACCTGTGACTGAAGAGAGCTGCGTGGAGTTGTCTCTCGAACTCCCCCACTCAATGACTATGGTTCCGGAATCCTGAGAGTGGGGAGGTTCCACCAACGGTCGGCAACGCGTGGGTTCTAATGGAATGCCTGTGCTCGTCTCCCCAGAGGGTTTTCCTCATTTCTCTGTGCCAGGGAATGCTAGGGGGGTTGCAGGAAATCCCAGTGACAGAGGTTTCCTTCCCAAGGTCAGGGAAGGTCTTTCTCGCACTTCCCCGAGAAGGGAACACCTGTGACTGAAGAGAGATGCGTGGAGTTGTCTCTCGAGATCCCCCACTCAATGACTATTTTTCTGGAATCCTGAGCGTGGGGAGGTTCCACCAACGGTCGGTAGCGCGTGGGTTCTAAGGGAATGCCTGTGCTCGTCTCCCCTGAGTGTTTTCCTCATGTCTCTGTGCCAGGGAATGCTAGGGGGGTTGCAGGAAATCCCAGTGACAGAGGCTGCCTCCCCAAGTTCAGGGAAGTTATTTCTCGAACTTCACCAAGCATGGAACACCTGTAACTGAAGAGAGCTGCGTCGAGTTGTGTCTCGAAATCCCCCACTCAATGACAATGGTTACGGAATCCTGAGAATAGGGAGGTTCCACCAACGGTCGGCAGCGCGTGGGTTCTAAGGGAATGCCTGTGCCCGTCTCCCATGAGGGTTTTCCTCATGTCTCTCTGCCAGGAAATGCTAGGGTGTGTTACAGGAAATCCCAGTGACAGAGGCTGCCTCCCGAAGGTCAGGGAAGTTGTTTCTCGGACTTCCCCGAGCTGGGAACACCTGTGACTGAAGAGAGCTGCGTGGATTTTTCTCTCGAGCTCCCCCACTCAATGACAATGGTTCCGGAATCCTGAGCGTTGGGTGATTGCACCAACGTTCGGCAGCGCGTGGGTTCTAAGGGAATACCTGTGCTCGTCTCTCCTGAGTGTTTTCCTCATGTCTCTGTGCCATGGAATGCTAGGGGGGGTTGCAGGAAATCCCAGTGACAGAGGCTGCCTCCGCAAGGTCAGGGAAGCTATTTCTCGCACTTCCTCGAGCAGGGAACACCTGTGACTGAAGAAAGCTGCGTCGAGTTGTCTCTCGAAATCCCCCACTCAATGACAATGGTTCCGGAATCCTGAGCGTGGGGAGGTTCCACCAACGGTCGGCAGCGTGTGGGTTCTAACGGAATGCCTGTGCTCGCCTCCCCTGATGGTTTTCCTCATGTCTCTGTGCCAGGGAATGCTAGGAGGGTTTGCAGGAAATCCCAGTGACAGAGGCTGCATCCCCAAGGTCAGGGAAGGTATTTCTCGGAGTTCCCCGAGCAGGGAACACCTGTGACTGAAGAGAATTGCGTGGAGTTGTCTCTCGAGATACCGCACTGAATGACTATGGTTCCGGAATCCTGAGCGTGGGGAGGTTCCACCAGCGGTCGGCAGCGCGTGGGTTCTGAGGGAATGCCTGTGCTCGTCTCCCCTGAGGGTTTTCCTCATGTCTCTGTGCCAGGGAATGCTAGGGGGGGTTGCAGGGAAACCCAGTGACAGAGGCTGCCTCCCCAAGGTCAGGGAAGTTATTTCTCGCACTTCCCCGAGAAGGGAACACCTGTGACTGAAGAGAGCTGCGTCGGGTTGTCTATCGAACTCCCCCACTCAATGACAATGGTTCCGGAATCCTGAGCGTGGGGAGGTTCCACCAACGGTCGGCAGCGTGTGGGTTCAAACGGAATGCCTGTGCTCGTCTCCCCTGAGGGTTTTCCTCATGTCTCTGTGCCAGGGAATGCTAGGGGGGGTTGCAGGAAATCCCAGTGACAGAGGCTGCCTCCCCAAGGTCAGGGAAGGTATTTCTCGCACTTCCCCGAGCAGGGAACACCTGTGACTGAAGAGAGCTGCGTCGAGTTGTCTCTCGAACTCCCCCACTCAATGACAATGGTTCCGGAATCCTGAGCGTGGGGAGGTTCCATCAACGGTCGGGAGCGCGTGGGTTCTAAAGGAATGCCTGTGTTCGTCTCCCCTGAGGGTTTTCCTCATGTCTCTGTGCCAGGGAATGCTAGGGGGGGTTGCAGGAAATCCCAGTGTCAGAGGCTGCCTACCCAAGTTCAGGGAAGGTATTTCTCGCACTTCACCGAGCAGGGAACACCTGTGACTTAAGAGAGCTGCGTGGAGTTGTCTTTCGTGCTCCCCCACTCAATGACAATGTTTCCGGAATCCTGAGCGTGGGGAGGTTCCACCAATGGTCGACAGCGCGTGGGTTCGAAGGGAATGCCTGTGCTCGTCTCCCCTGAGTGTTATCCTCATTTCTCATTGCCAGGGAATGCTAGGGGGGGTTGCAGGAAATCCCAGTGACAGAGGCTGCCTCCCCAAGTTCAGGGAAGATATTTCTCGGACTTCCCCGAGGAGGGAACAGCTGTGACTGAAGAGAGCTGCGTGGAGTTGTCTTTCGTGCTCCCCCACTCAATGACAATGTTTCCGGAATCCTGAGCGTGGGGAGGTTCCACCAACGGTCGGGAGCGCGTGGTTTTTAAGGGAATGCCTGTGCTCGTCTCCCCTGAGGGTTTTCCTCATGTCTCTGTGCCAGGGAATGCTAGGGGGGGTTGCAGGAAATCCCAGTGACAGAGGCTGCCTCCCCAAGGTCAGGGAAGGTATTTCTCGGACTTCCCCGAGCAGGGAACACCTGTGACTGAAGAGAGCTGCGTGGAGTTTTCTCTCGAGCTCCCCCACTCAATGACAATGGTTCCGGAATCCTGAGCGTGGGGAGGTTCCACCAACGGTCGGCAGCTCGTGGGTTCTAATGGAATGCCTGTGCTCGTCTCCCCAGAGGGTTTTCCTCATTTCTCTGTGCCAAGGAATGCTAGGAGCGGTTGCAGGAAATCCCAGTGACAGAGGCTGCTTCCCCAAGGTCAGGGAAGTTATTTCTCGGACTTCCCCGAGCAGGGAACACCTGTGACTGAAGAGAGCTGCGTGGAGTTGTCTCTCGAACTCCCCCACTCAATGACTATGGTTCCGGAATCCTGAGAGTGGGGAGGTTCCACCAACGGTCGGCAACGCGTGGGTTCTAAGGGAATGCCTGTGCTCGTCTCCCCTGAGGGTTTTCCTCATGTCTTTGTGCCAGGGAATGCTAGGGGTGGTTGCAGGAAATCCCAGTGACAGAGGTTGCCTTCCCAAGGTCAGGGAAGGTCTTTCTCGCACTTCCCCGAGAAGGCAACACCTGTGACTGAAGAGAGATGCGTGGAGTTGTCTCTCGAGATCCCCAACTCAATGATTATTGTTCTGGAATCCTGAGCGTGGGGAGGTTCCACCAACGGTCGGTAGCGCGTGGGTTCTAAGGGAATGCCTGTGCTCGTCTCCCCTGAGGGTTTTCCTCATGTCTCTGTGCCAGGGATTGCTAGGGGCTGTTGCAGGAAATCCCAGTGACAGAGGCTGCCTCCCCAAGGTCAGGGAAGTTATTTCTCGGACTTCCCCGAGCAGGGAACACCTGTGACTGAAGAGAGATGCGTGGTGATGTCTCTCGAGGTCCCCAACTCAATGACAGTGTTTCCCGAATCCTGAGCGTGGGGAGGTTCCACCAACGGTCGGCAGCGCGTGGGTTCTAACGCAATGCCTGTGCTCGTCTCCCCTGAGGGTTTTCCTCATGTCTCTCTGCCAGGGAATGCTAGGGGGGTTTGCAGGAAATCCCAGTGACAGAGGTTGCCTCCCCATGGTCAGGGAACGTATTTCTCGGACTTCCCCGTACAGGGAACACCTGTGACTGAAGAGAGCTGCGTGGAGTTGTCTCTCGAGCTCCCCCACGCACTGACAATGGTTCCGCAACCCTGAGCGTGGGGATGTTCCACCAACGGTCGGCAGCGCGTGGGTTCTAACGGAATGTCTGATCAGGTCTCCCCTGAGGGTTTTCCTAATGTCTATGTACCAGGGAATGCTAGGGGGGTTTGCAGGAAATCCCAGTGACAGAGGCTGCCTCCCCAAGGTCAGGGAAGGTATTTCTCGGACTTCCCCGGACAGGGAACACCTGTGACTGAAGAGAGCTGCGTGGAGTTGTCTCTCGAGCTCCCCCACGCACTGACAATGTTTCCGGAACCCTGAGCGTGGGGAGGTTCCACCAACGGTCGGCAGCGCCTTGGTTACATCGGAATGCCTGAGCTGGTCTCCCCTGAGGGTTTTCCTAATGTCTCTGTGCCAGGGAATGCTAGGGTTTTTGCAGCAAATCAAAGTGACAGAGGCTGCCTCCCCAAGGTCAGGGAAGGTATTTCTCGGACTTACCCGGACAGGGAACACCTGTGACTAAAGAGAGATGCGTGGAGTTGTCTCTCGAGATCCCCCACTCAATGACTATTGTTCTGGAATCCTGAGTTTGGGGAGGTTCCACCAACGGTCGGTAGCGCGTGGGTTCTAAGGGAATGCCTGTGCTCGTCTCCCCTGAGGGTTTTCCTCATGTCTCTGTGCCAGGGAATGCTAGGGGGGGTTGCAGGAAATCCCAGTGACAGAGGCTGCCTCCCCAAGGTCAGGGAAGGTATTTCTCGCACTTCACCGAGCAGGGAACACCTGTGACTGAAGAGAGCTGCGTCGAGTTGTCTATCGAAATCCCCCACTCAATGACAATGGTTCGGGAATCCTGAGCGTGGGGAGGTTCCATCAACGGTCGGGAGCGCGTGGGTTCTAATGGTATGCCTGTGTTCGTCTCCCCTGAGGGTTTTCCTCATGTCTCTGTGCCAGGGAATGCTAGGGGGTGTTGCAGGAAATCCCAGTGTCAGAGGCTGCCTCCCCAAGGTCAGGGAAGTTATTTCACGCACTTCCCCGAGCAGGGAACACCTGTGACTGAAGAGAGCTGCGTGGAGTTTTGTCTCGTGCTCCCCCACTCAATGACAATGGTTCTTGAATACTGAGCGTGGGGAGGTTCCACCAACGGTCGGCAGCGCGTGGGTTCTAACGGAATGCCTGTGCTCGTCTCCCCTGAGGGTTTTCCTCATGTCTCTGTGCCAGGGAATGCTAGGGGGGGTTGCAGGAAATCCCAGTGACTGAGGCTGCCTCCCCAAGGTCAGGGAAGATATTTCTCGGACTTCCCCGAGCAGGGAACACCTGTGCCTGAATAGAACTGCGTGGAGTTTTCTCTCGAGCTCCCCCACTAAATGACAATGGTTCCGGAATCCTGAGATTTGGGAGGTTCCACCAACGGTCGGCAGCGCGTGGGTTCTACGTTAATGCCTGTTCTCGTCTCCCCTGAGTGTTTTCCTCAGGTCTCTGTGCCAGGGAATGCTAGGGGGGGTTGCAGGAAATCCCAGTGACAGAGGCTGCCTCCCCAAAGTCCGGGAAGGTTTTTCTCGGACTTCCCCGTTCAGGGAACACCTGTGACTGAAGAGAGCTGCGTGGAGTTGTCTCTCGAGCTCCCCCAATCAATGACAATGGTTCCGGAATCCTGAGCGTGGGGAGGTTCCACCAACGGTCGGCAGCGCGTGGGTTCTAAGGGAATGCCTGTGCTCGTCTCCCCTGAGAGTTTTCCTCATGTCTCTGTGCCAGGGAATGCTAGGGGTTGTTGCAGGAAATCCCAGTGACAGAGACTGCCTCCCCAAGGTCAGGGAAGGTATTTCTCGGACTTCCCCGAGCAGGGAACACCTTTGACTGAAGAGAGCTGCGTGGAGTTGTCTCTCGAGCTCCCCCACTCAATGACAATGGTTCCGGAATCCTGAGCGTGCGGAGGTTCCACCAATGTTCGGCAGCACGTGGTTTCTAAGGGAATGCCTGTGCTCGTCTCCCCTGAGTATTTTCCTCATGTCTCTGTGCCAGGGAATACTAGGAGGGTTTGAAGGAAATCCCAGTGACAGAGGCTGCCTCCCCAATGTCAGGGAAGGTATTTCTCGCACTTCCCCGAGCAGGGAACACCAGTGACTGAAGAGAGATGCGTGGAGTTGTCTCTCCGGCGCCCCCACTCAATGACAATGTTTCCAGAATCCTGAGTGTGGGGAGGTTCCACCAACGGTCGGCAGCGCGTGGGTTCTAAGGGAAAGCCTTTGCTCGTCTCCCCTGAGGGTTTTCCTCATGTCTCTGTGCCAGGGAAAGCTAGGGGGTGTTGCAGGAAATCCCAGTGACAGAGGCTGCCTCCCCAAGGTCCGGGAAGGTATTTCTCGGACTTCCCCGAGCAGTGAACACCTGTGACTGAAGAGAGCTGCGTGGAGTTGTCTCTCGAACTCCCCCACTCAATGACAATATTTCCGGAATCCTGAGCGAGGGGAGGTTCCAACAACGGTCGGCAGCGCGTGGGTTCTAAGGGAATGCCTATCCTCGTCTCCCCTGAGGGTTTTCCTCATGTTTCTGTGCCAGGGAATGCTTGGGGGACTTGCAGGAATTCCGAGTGACCGAGGCTGCCTCCCCAAGGTCAGGGAAGGTATTTCTCGGACTTCCCCGAGCAGGGAACACCTGTGACTGAAGAGAGCTGCGTCGAGTTGTCTCTCGGGCTCCCCCACTCAATGACAATGGTTCCGGAATCCTGAGCGTGGGGAGTTTCCACCAACGGTCGGCAGCGCGTGGGTTCTAAGGGAATGCCTGTGCTCGTCTCCCCTGATGGTTTTCTTCATGTCTCTGTACCAGGGAATGCTAGGGGGTGTTGCAGGAAATCCCAGTGACAGAGGCTGCCTCCCCAAGGTCAGGGAAGGTATTTCTCGGACTTCCCCGAGCAGGGAACACCTGTGACTGAAGAGAGTTGCGTGGAGTTGTCTCTCGAGCGCCCCCACTCAATGACAATGTTTCCGGAATCCTGAGCGTGGGGAGGTTCCACCAACGGTCGGCAGTGCGCGGGTTCTAAGGGAAAGCCTGTGCTCGTCTCCCCTGAGTGTTTTCCTCATGTCTCTGTGCCAGGGAAAGCTAGGGGTTGTTGCAGGAAATCCCAGTGACAGAGGCTGCCTCCCCAAGGTGAGGGAAGTTATTTCTCGGACTTCCCCGAGCAGGGAACACCTGTGACTGAAGAGAGCTGCGTGGTGTTGTCTCTCGAACTCCCCACTAAATGACAATAGTTCCGGAATCCTGAGCGTGGGGAGGTTCCAACAACGGTCGGCAGCGCGTGGGTTCTAAGGGAATGCCTGTGCTCGTCTCCCCTGAGGGTTTTCCTCATGTCTCTGTGCCAAGGAATGCTAGGGGAGGTTGCAGGAATTCCCAGTGACAGAGGCTGCCTCCCCAAGGTCAGGGAAGGTATTTCTCGGACTTCCCCGTGCAGGGAACACCTGTGACTGAAGAGAGCTGCGTGGAGTTGTCTATCGAGGTCCCCCACTCAATGACAGTGGTTCCGGAATCCTGAGCGTGGGGAGGTTCCACCAACGGTCGGCAGCACGCGGTTTCTAAGGGAATGCATGTGCCCGTCTCCCCTGAGGGTTTTCCTCATGTCTCTGTGCCAGGGAATCCTAGGAGGGTTTGCAGGACATCCCAGTGACAGAGGCTGCCTCCCCACGGTCAGGGAAGTTATTTCTCGGACTTCCCCGAGCAGGGAACACCTGTGACTGAAGAGAGATGCGTGGAGTTGTCTCTCGAGATCCCCCACTCAATGACTATGGTTCCGGAATCCTGAGCGTGGGGAGGTTCCACCAACGGTCGGCAGCGCGTGGGTTCTAACGGAATGCCTGTGCTCGTCTCCCCTGAGGGTTTTCCTCATGTCTCTGTGCCAGGGAATGCTAGTGGGGGTTGCAGGAAATCCCAGTGACAGAGGCTGCCTCCCCAAGGTCAGGGAAGGTATTTCTCGGACTTCCCCGAGCAGGGAACACCTGTGACTAAAGAGAGCTGCGTGGAGTAGTCTCTCGAGCTCCCCCACTCAATGACAATGTTTCTGGAATCCTGAGCGTGGGGAGGTTCCACCAACGGTCGGCAGCACGTGGGTTCTAAGGGAATGCCTGTTCTCGTCTCCCCTAAGGATTTTCCTCATGTCTCTGTGCCAGGGAATGCTAGGGGGTTTTGCAGGAAATCCCAGTGACAGAGGCTGCCTCCCCAACTTCAGGGAAGTTATTTCTCAGACTTCCCCGAGGAGGGAACACCTGTGACTGAAGAGAGCTGCGTGGAGTTGTCTCTCGAGCTCCCCCACTCAATGACAATGGTTCCGGAATCCTGAGCGTGGGGACGTTCCACCAACGGTCGGCAGCGCGTGGGTTCTAACGGAATGCCTGTGCTCGTCTCCCCTGAGTGTTTTCCTCATGTCTCTGTGCCAGGGAATGATAGGGGGGGTTGCAGGAAATCGCAGTGACCCAGGCTGCCTCCCCATGGTCAGGGAATGTATTTCTCGGACTTCCCCGAGCAGGGAACACCTGTGACTGAAGAGAGCTGCGTGGAGTTTTCACTCGAGCTCCCCCACTCAATGACAATGGTTCCGGAATCCTGAGCATTGGGTGGTTCCACCAACGGTCGGGAGGGCGTGGGTTCTAAAGGAATGCCTGTGCTCGTCTCCCCTGAGGGTTTTCCGCATGTCTCTGTGCCAGGGAATGCTAGGGGGTTTTGCAGGAAATCCCAGTGACAGAGGCTGCCTGCCCAATTTCAGGGAATTTATTTCTCAGACTTCCCCAAGCAGGGAACACCTGTGAGTGAAGAGAGCTGCGTGGAGTTGTCTCTCGAGCTCCCCCACTCAATGACAATGGTTCCGGAATGCTGAGCGTGTGGAGGTTACACCAACGGTCTGCAGCGCGTGTGTTTTAACGGAATGCCTGTGCTCGTCTCCCCTGAGGGTTTTCCTCATGTCTTTGTGCCAGGGAAAGCTAGGGGTTTTTGCAGGAAATCCAAGTGACAGAGGCTGCCTCCCCAAGATCAGGGAAGGTATTTCTCGGACTTCCCCGAGCAGGGAACACCTGTGACTGAAGAGAGCTGCGTGGAGTTGTCTCTCGAGATCCCCCACTCAATGACAATGGTTCCGGAATCCTGAGCGTGGGGAGGTTCCACAAACGGTCGGCAGCGCGTGGGTTCTAAGGGAATGCCTGTGCCCGACTCCCCTGAGCATTTTCCTCATTTATCTGTGCCAGGGAATGCTAGGAGGGTTCGCAAGAAATCCCAGTGACAGAGGCTGCCTCCCCAAGGTCAGGGAAGTTTTTTCTCGGACTTCCTCGAGCAGGGAACACCTGTGACTGAAGAGAGATGCGTGGAGTTGTCTCTCGAGATCCCCCAGTCAATGACAATGGTTCCGGAATCCTGAGCGTGGGGAGGTTCCACCAACGGTCGGCAGCGCGTGGGTTCTAACGGAATGCCTGTGCAAGTCTCCCCTGAGGGTTTTCCTCATGTCTCTGTGCCAGGGAATGCTAGGGGGGGTTGCAGGAAATCCCAGTGACAGAGGCTGCAGCCCCAAGGTCAGGGAAGTTATTTCTCGGACTTCCCCGAGCAGGGAACACCTATGACTGAAGAGAGCTGCGTGGAAATTTCTCTCGAGCTCCCCCACTCAATGACAATTGTTCCGGAATCCTGAGCGTGGGGAGGTTCCAACAACGGTCGGCAGCGCATGGTTTCTAGGGGAATGCATGTGCTCGTCTCCCCTGAGCGTTTTCCTCATGTCTCTGTGCCAGGGAATGCAAGGGGGTTTTGCAGGAAATCCCAGTGACAGAGGCTGCCTCCCCAATGTCAGGGAAGGTATTTCTCGGACTTCACCGAGCAGGGAACACATGTGACTGAAGAGAGCTGCGTGGAGTTGTCTCTCGAACTCCCCCACTCAATGACAATAGTTCCGGAATCCTGAGCATGGGGAGGTCCCAACAACGGTCGGCAGCGCGTGGGTTCTAAGGGAATGCCTGTGCTCGTCTCCCCTGAGGGTTTTCCTCATGTCTCTGTGCCGGGGAATGCTAGGGGGGGTTGCAGGAATTCCCAGTGACAGAGGCTGCCTCCCCAAGGTCAGGGAAGGTATTTCTCGGACTTCCCCGTGCAGGGAACACCTGTGACTGAAGAGAGCTGCGTGGAGTTGTCTCTCGAGCTCCCCCACTCAATGACAGTGGTTCCGGAATCCTGAGCGTGGGGAGGTTCCACCAACGTTCGGCAGCGCGTGGGTTCTAAGGGAATGCCAGTGCTCGTCTCCCCTGAGGGTTATCCTCATGTCTCTGTGCCAGGGAATGCTAGGGGGGGTTGCAGGAATTCCCAGTGACAGAGGCTGCCTCCCCAAGGTCAGGGAAGGTATTTCTCGGACGTCCCCGAGCAGGGAACACCTGTGACTGAAGAGAGCTGCGTGGAGATGTCTCTCGAGCTCCCCAACTCAGTGACAATGGTTCCGGTATACTGAGCGTGGGGAGGTTCCACCAACGGTCGGCAGCGCATGGGTTTTAAGGGAATGCCTGTGCTCGTCTCCCCTGAGGGTTTTCCTCATGTCTCTGTGCCAGGGAATGCTAGGGAGGGTTGCAAGAAATCCCAGTGACAGAGGCTGCCTCCCCAAGGTCAGGGAAGGTAGGCATTAACCCCCCCCACCCCCCACCCCCACCCCCCCCCCCCCCCCCCCCCCCCCCCCCCCCCCCCCACAACCAGGTGTGGGGCCCCCCCCCCCCCCCCCCCCCCCCCCCCCCCCATCCCCCCCCCCCCTCCCCCCCCCCCCCCCCCCCCCCCCCCCCCCCCCCCCCCCCCCCCCCCCCCCCCCCCCCCCCCCCACCCCCCCCCCCCCCCCCCCCCCCCCCCCCCCCCCCCCCCCCCCCCCCCCCCCCCCCCCCACCCCCCCCCACCCCCCCCCCCCACCCACCCTCCCCCCCCCCCCCCCCCCCCCCCCCCCCCCCCCCCCCCCCTGTGTGTGTTGGGGATATTTGTCGGACTTCTC
>NW_027329058.1:0-24285 GCF_048564905.1 Vicugna pacos | reverse complement strand
TCTCTGTGCCAGGGAATGCTAGGGGTGTTTGCAGGATATCCCAGTGACAGAGGCTGCCTCCCCAAGATCAGGGAAGGTATTTCTCGGACTTCACCGAACAGGGAACACATGTGACTGAAGAGAGTTGCGTGGAGTTTTCTATCGAGCTCCCCCACGCACTGACAATGGTTCCGGAATCCTGAGCGTGGGGACGTTCCACCAACGGTCGGCAGCGCGTGGGTTCTAACGGAATGCCTAAGCTCGTCTCCCCTGAGTGTTTTCATAATGTCTCTGTGCCAGGGAATGCTAGGGGGGTTTGCAGGATATCCCTGTGACAGAGGCTGCCTCCTCAAAATCAGGGAGAGTATTTCTCATACTTCACCGAATAGGGAACACCTGTGACTGAAGAGAGCTGCGTGGAGTTTTCTCTCGAGCTCCCCCACGCACTGACAATGGTCCCAGATTCCTGAGCTTGGGGAGGTTCCACCAACGGTCGGCAGCGCGTGGGTTCTAACGGAATGCCTAAGCTCGTCTATCCTGAGGGTTTTCCTAATGTCTCTGTGCCAGGGAATGCTAGGGGGTTTTGCACGATTTCCCAGTGGCAGAGGCTGCCTCCCCAAGCTCAGGGAAGCTATTTCTCGGACTTCCCCGAACATGGAACACCTGTGACTGTAGAGAGCTGCGTGGATTTGTCTCTCGAGCTCCCCCACGCAGTGACAATGGTTCCAAAATCCTGAGCGTGGGGAGGTTCCACCAACGGTCGGCAGCGCGTGGGTTCTAACGGAATGCCTAAGCTCGTCTATCCTGAGGGTTTTCCTAATGTCTCTCTGCCAGGGAATGCTAGGGGTGATTGCAGGATATCACAGTGTCAGAAGCTGCCTCCCCAAGGTCAGGGATGGTATTACTCGGACTTCCCCGCACAGGGAACACTTGTGATTGAACAGAGCTGCGTGGAGTTGTCTCTCGAGCTCCTCCACGCACTGACAATGGTTCCGGAATCCTTAGCGTGGGCAGGTTCCAACAACGGTCGTCAGCGCTTGGGTTCAAACGGAATGCCTTAGCTCGTCTCCCCTGAGGGTTTTCCTAATGTCTCTGTGCCAGGGAATGCTAGGGGGGTTTGCAGGTTATCCCAGTGACAGACGCTGCCTCCCCAAGGTCAGGGAAGATATTTCTCGACTTCCCCGAACAGGGAACACCTGTGACTGAAGAGAGCTGCGTGGAGTTGTCTCTCGAGCTCCCCCACGCACTGACAATGGTTCCGGAATCCTGAGCGTGGGGAGGTCCCACCAACGGTCGGCAGCACGTGGGATCTAACGGAATGGGTAAGCTCGTCTCCTCTGAGGGTTTTCCTAATGTCTCTGTGCCAGGGAATGCTAGGGGGGTTTGCAGGTTATCCCAGTGACAGACGCTGCCTCCCCAAGGTCAGGGAAGATATTTCTCGACTTCCCCGAACAGGGAACACCTGTGACTGAAGAGAGCTGCGTGGAGTTGTCTCTCGAGCTCCCCCACGCACTGACAATGCTTCCGGAATCCTGAGCGTGGGGAGGTCCCACCAACGGTCGGCAGCACGTGGGTTCTAACGGAATGGGTAAGCTCGTCTCCCCTGAGGGTTTTCCTAATTTCTCTGTGCCAGGGAATGCTAGGGGGGTTTCCAGGATATCCCAGTGAGAGTGGCTGCCTCCCCAAGGTCAGGGAAGTTATTTCTCGGACTTCCCCGAACAGGGAACACCTGTGAGTGAAGAGAGCTGCGTGGAGTTGTCTCTCGAGCTCCCCCACGCACTTTAATGGTTCCGTAATCCTGAGCGTGGGGAGGTTCCACCAACAGTCGGCAGCGCGTGGGTTTTAACGGAATGCCTAAGTTAGCCTCCCCTGAGTGTTTTCCTAATATCTCTGTGCCAGGGAATGCTAGGGGGGTTTGCAGGATATCCCAGTGACAGAGGCTGCATCCCCAAGTTCAGGGAATTTATTTCTCGGACTTCCCCGAACAGGGAACACCTGTGACAGAAGAGAGCTGCGTGGAGTTGTCTCTCGAGCTCCCCGACGCACTGACAATATTTCCGGAATCCTGAGCGTGGGGAGGTTCCACCAACGGTCGGCAGCGCGTGGGTTCTAACGGAATGGATAAGCTCGTCTCCCCTGAATGTTTTCCTAATATCTCTCTGCCAGGGAATGCTAGGGGGGTTTGCAGGATATCCCAGTGACAGAGGGTTCCTCCCCAAGTAAGGGAAGGTATTTCTCGGACTTCCCCGAACAGGGAACACCTGTGACTGAACAGAGCTTCGTGGAGTTGCCTCTCGAGATCCCCCACGCACAGACAATGGTTCCGGAATAATGAGCGTGGGGAGGTTCCACCAACGGTCGGCAGCGCGAGGGTTCTAACGGAATGCCTAAGCTAGCCTCCCCTGAGGGTTTTCCTCATATCTCTGTGCCAGGGAATGCTAGGGGGGTTTGCAGGATATCCCAGTGACAGAGGCTGCATCCCCAAGTTCAGGGAATTTCTTTCTCGGACTTCCCCGAACAGGGAACACCTGTGACAAAAGAGAGCTGCGTGGAGTTTTCTCTCGAGCTCCCCCACGCACTGACAATGTTTCCGGAATTCTGAGCGTGGGGAGGTTCCACCAAAGGTTGGCAGCGCGTGGGTTCTAACGGAATGCCTAAGCTCGTATCCCCTGAGGGTTTTCCTAATATCTCTGTGCCAGGGAATGCTAGGGGGGTTTGCAGGTTATCCCAGTGACAGAGGCTGACTCCCCAAGGTCAGGGAAGTTATTTCTCGGCCTTCCCGCGGACATGGAACACATTTGACTGAAAAGAGCTGCGTGGAGTTGTCTCTCGAGCTCCATCTAGCACTAACAATGGTTCCGGATTCCTGAGCTTGGGGAGGTTCCAACAAATGTCGGCAGCGCGTGGGTTCTAACGGAATGCCTAATCTCGTCTCCCCTGAGGGTTTTCCTAATGTCTCTGTGCCAGGGATGATAGGGGGGTTTGCAGGATATCCCAGGGACAGAGGCTGCCTCCCCAAGGTGAGTGAAGGTATTTCTCGGACTTCCCCGAACAGGGAACACCTGTGACTGACGAGAGCTTCGTGGAGTTGTCTCTCGAGCTCCCCCACGCACTGACAATGTTTCCGGAATCCTGAGCGTGGGGAGTTTCACCCAACGGTCGGCAGCGCGTGGGTTCTAACGGAAAGCCTAAGCTCGTTTCCCCTGAGGGTTTTCCTAATATCTCTGTGCCAGGGAATGCTAGGGGGTTTTGCAGGATATCCCAGTGACAGAGGCTGACTCCCCAATGTCAGGGAATGTATTTCTCGGACTTCCCCGTACAGGGAACACCTGTGACTTACGAGAGCTGCGTGGAGTTGTTTCTCGTGCTCCCCCACGCACTGACAATGTTTCCGGAATCCTGAGCGTGGGGAGGTTCCACCAATGGTCGGCAGCGCGTGGGTTCTAACCGAAAGCCAAAGCTCGTCTCCCCTGAGACTTTTCCTAATGTCTCTGTGCCAGGGAATGCTTGGGGTGTTTGCAGGATATCCCAGGGTCAGAGGCTGCCTCCCCAAGGTCAGGGAAATTATTTCTCGGACTTCCCCGAACAGGGAACACCTGTGACTTACGAGAGCTGCGTGGAGTTGTCTCTCGAGGTCCGCAAAACACTGACAATTGTTTCGGAATCCTGAGCGTGGGGAGGTTCCACCAACGGTCGGCAGCGCGTGGTTTCTAACGGAATGCCTAAGCTCGTCTCCCCTGAGGTTTTTCCTAATGTCTCTGTGCAGGGAATGCTAGCGTGGTTTGCAGGATATCCCAGTGACAAAGGCTGCCTCCCCAAGATCAGGGAAGATATTTCTCGGACTTCCCCGAACAGGGAACACCTGTGACTGAAGAGAGCTGCGTGGAGTTGTCTCTCGTGCTCCATCAGGCACTGACAATGGTTCCGGAATCCTGAGCGTGGGGAGGTTCCCCCAACGGTCGGCAGCGCGTGGGTTCTAACGGAATGCCTAAGCTTGACTCCCCTGAGGGTTTTCCTAATGTCTCTGTGCCAGGGAATGCTAGGGGGTTTTGCAGGATATCCCAGGGACAGAGGCTGACTTCCCAAGGTAAGGGAAGTTATTTCCCGGACATCCCCGAACAGGGAACACCTGTGACTGACGAGAGCTGCGTGGAGTTGTCTCTCGAGTTCCCCACGCACTGACAATGGTTCCGGAATCCTGAGCGTGGGGAGGTTCCACCAACAGTCGTCAGCGCGTGGGTTCTCACGGAATGCCTAAGCTCGTCTCCCCTGAGAGTTTTCCTAATGTCTCTATGCCAGGGAATGCTAGGGGTGTTTGCAGGATATCCCAGGGACAGAGGCTGCCTCCCCAAGGTCAGGGAAAGTATTTCACGGACTTCCCCGAACAGGGAACACCTGTGACTGACGAGAGCTGCGTGGAGTTGTCTCTCGAGCTCCCCCACGCACTGACAATGTTTCCGGAATCCTGAGCGTGGGGAGTTTCCACCAACGGTCGGCAGCGCGGCGGTTCTAACGGAAAGCCTAATCTCGTCTCCCCTGAGGGTTTTCCTAATGTCTCTGTGCCAGGGAATGCTAGGAGGGTTTGCAGAAAATCCCAGTGACAGAGGCTGAATCCCCAAGGTCAGGGAAGTTATTTCTCGGACTTCCCCGAACAGGGAACCCCTGTGACTGAAGAGAGCTGCGTGGAGTGGTCTCTCGAGCTCCCCCACGCACTGCCAATGGTTCCAGAATCCTGAGCGTGGGGAGGTACCACCAACGGTCGGCAGCGCGTGGGTTCTAACGGAAAGACTAAGCTCGACTCCCCTGAGGGTTTTCCTAATGTCTCTGTGCCAGGGAATGCTAGGGGTGTTTGCAGGATATCCCAGTGAAAGACGCTGCCACCCCAAGAGAAGGGAAGGTATTTTTCGGACTTCCCCGAACAGGGAACACCTGTGATTGAAGAGAGCTTTGTGGAATTTTCTCTCGAGCTCCCCCACGCACTGACAATGTTTCCGGAATTCTGAGCGTGTGGAGGTTCCACCAACGGTTGGCAGCGCGTGGGTTCTAACGGAATGCCTAAGCTCGTATCCCCTGAGGGTTTTCCTAATATCTCTGTGCCGGGGAATGCTAGGGGGGTTTGCAGGATATCCCAGTGACAGAGGCTGACTCCCCAAGGTCAGGGAAGTTATTTCTCGGACTTCCCCGAACAGGGAACACATGTGAATTACGAGAGCTGCGTGGAGTTGTCTCTCGAGCTCCCCCACGCACTGACAATTGTTCCGGAATCCTGAGCGTGGGGAGGTACCACCAACGGTCGGCAGCGCGTGGGTTCAAAAGGAATGCCTAAGCTCGTCTCCCCTGAGGATTTTCCTAATATCTATGTGCCAGGGAATGCTAGGGGTGTTTGCAGGATATCTCAGTGACAGAGGCGGTCTCCCCAAATTCAGGGAAGTTATTTCTCGGACTTCCCCGTACAGGGAACACCTGTGACTGAAAAGAGCTGCGTGGAGTTGTCTCTCGAGCTCCATTTAGCACTAACTATGGTTCCGGAATCCTGAGCTTGGGAAGGTTCCACCAACGGTCGGCAGCGCACTGGTTCTAACGGAATGCTTAATCTCGTCTCCCCTGAGGGTTTTCCTAATGTCTCTGTGCCAGGGATGCTAGGGGAGTTTGCAGGATATCCCAGTGACAGAGGCTGCATCCTCAAAGTCAGGGAAGTTTTTTCTTTGACTTCCCCGAACAGGGAACACCTGTGTCTTAAGAGAGCTGCGTGGAGTTTTATCTCGTGTTCCATCAGACACTGAAAATTGTTCCGGAATCCTGAGCGTGGGGAGGACCCACCAACGGTCGGCAGCGCGTGGGTTCTAACGGAATGCCTAAACTTGACTCCCCTGAGGGTTTTCCTAATTTCTCTGTGTCAGGGAATGCTAGGGGTGTTTGCAGGCTATCCCAGGGACAGAGGCTGACTTCCCAAGGTAAGGGAAGTTATTTCCCGGACTTCCCCGAACAGGGAACACCTGTGACTGACGAGAGCTGCGTGGAGTTGTCTCTCGAGCTCCCCCACGCACTAACAATTGTTCCGGAATCCTGAGCGTGGGGATGTTCCACCAACGGTCGGCAGCGCGTGGGTTCTAACGGAATACCTAAGCTCGTCTCCTCAGAGGGTTTTCCTAATGTCTCTTTGCCAGGGAAGGCTAGGGGTGTTTGCATTATATCCCAGGGACAGAGGCTGCCTCCCCAAGGTCAGGGAAGTTCTTTCTCGGACTTCCCCGGACAGGGAACACCTGTGACTGACGAGCGCTGCGTGGAGTTGTCTCTCGTGCTCCCCCACGCAATGACAATGTTTCCGGTATCCTGAGCGTGGGGAAGTTCCACCAACGGTCGGCATCGCGTGGGTTCTAACCGAAAGCCTTAGCTCGTCTCCCCTGAGCCTTTTCCTAATGTCTCTGTGCCAGGGAATGTTAGGGGGGTTTGCAGGATATCCCAGGGTCAGAGGCTGCCTCCCCAATGTCAGGGAAGGTATTTCTCGGACTTCCCCGAACAGGGAACACCTGTGACTTGCGAGAGCTGCGTGGAGTTGTCTCTCGAGCTCCCCCACGCACTGACAATGGTTCCAGAATCCTGAGCGTGGGGAGGTACCACCAACGGTCGTCAGCGCGTGGGTTCTAACGGAATGCCTAAGCTTGACTCCCCTGAGGGTTTTCCTAATGTCTCTGTGCCAGGGAATGTTAGGGGTGTTTGCAGGATATCCCAGAGACATAGGCTGCCTCCCCAAATTCAGGGAAGTTATTTCTCGGACTTCCCCGAACAGGGAACACCTGTGATTGTAGAGAGCTGCGTGGAGTGCTCTCTCGAGCTCCCCCACACACTGACAATGGTTCCAGAATCCTGAGCGTGGGGAGGTACCACCAACGGTCGTCAGCGCGTGGGTTCTAACGGAATGACTAAGCTCGACTCCCCTGAGGGTTTTCCTAATATCTCTGTGCCAGGGAATGCTAGGGGGGTTTGCAGGATATCCCAGTGACAGAGGCTGACTCCCCAAGGTCAGGGAAGTTATTTCTCGGACTTCCCCGTACAGGGAAAAACTTTGACTGAAGAGAGATGCGTGGAGTTTTCTCTCGAGCTCCATCAGGCACTGACAATTTTTCCGGATTCCTGAGCGTGGGGAGCTTCCACCAAAGGTCGGCAGCGCGTGGGTTCTATGGAATACCTAAGCTCTTCTTCCATGAGGGTTTTCCTAATGTCTCTGTGCCAGGGAATGCTAGAGGGGTTTGCAGGATATCCCAGTGACAGAGGCTGCCTCCCCAAGGTCAGGAAAGTGTTTTCTCGGACTTCCCCGCACAGGGAACACCTGTGACTGAAGAGAGCTTCGTGGAGTTGTCTCTCGAGCTCCCCCACGCACTGACAATGGTTCCAGAATCCTGAGCGTGGGGAGGTTCCACCAACGGTCGGCAGCGCGTGGGTTCTAACGGAATGCCTAAGCTCGTCTCCCCGGAGTGTTTTCCAAATATCCCTGTGCCAGGGAATGCTAGTTGGGGTTGCAGGATATCCCAGTGACAGAGGCTAAATCCCCAAGGTTAGGGAAGCTATTTCTCGGACTTCCCCGAACAGGGAACACCTGTGACTGAAGAGAGCTGCGTGGAGTTGTCTATCGGGCTCCTTCTAGCACTAACAATGTTTTCGGAATCCTGAGCTTGGGGAGCTTCCACCATAGGTCGGCAGCGCGTGGGTTCAAATGGAATGCCTAAGCTCGTCTCCTCTGAGGTTTTTCCTAATATCTCTGTGCCCGGGAATGCTAGGGGGGTTTGCAGGATATCCCAGTGACAGAGGCTGCCTCCCCAATGTCAGGGAAGGTTTTTCTCGGACTTCGCCGAATAGGGAACACCTGTGACTGAAGAGAGCTGCGTGGAGTTTTCTCTCGACCTCCCCAACGCACTGACAATGGTTCCGGATTCCTGAGCGTGGGGAGGTTCCACCAACGGTCGGCAGCGCATGGGGTATAACGGAATGCTTAGCTCGTCTCCCCTGAAGATTTTCCTAATGTCTCTGTGCCAGGGAATGCTAGGGGTGTTTGCAGGATATCCCAGTGACAGAGGCTGCCTCCCCAAGATCAGGGAAGGTATTTCTCGGACTTCACCGAACAGGGAACACATGTGACTGAAGAGAGTTGCGTGGAGTTTTCTATCGAGCTCCCCCACGCACTGACAATGGTTCCGGAATCCTGAGCGTGGGGAGGTTCCACCAACGGTCGACAGCGCGTGGGTTTTAACGGAATGCCTAAGCTCGTCTCCCCTGAGGTTTTTCCTAATATCTCTGTGCCAGGAAATGCTGGGGGGTTTGCAGGATATCCTAGTGACAGTGGTTGCCTTCCCAATGTCAGGGAAAGTATTTCTCAGACTTCCCCGTACAGGGAACACCTGTGAATGAAGAGAGCTGCGGGGAGTTGTCTCTCGAGCTCCCCCACGCACTGACAATGGTTCCGGAATCCTGAGCGTGGGGACGTTCCACCAACGGTCGGCAGCGCGTGGGTTCTAACGGAATGCCTAAGCTCGTCTCCCCTGAGTGTTTTCATAATGTCTCTGTGCCAGGGAATGCTAGGGGGGTTTGCAGGATATCCCTGTGACAGAGGCTGCCTCCTCAAAATCAGGGAAAGTATTTCTCATACTTCACCGAACAGGGAACACCTGTGACTGAAGAGAGCTGCGTGGAGTTTTCTCTCGAGCTCCCCCACGCACTGACAATGGTCCCAGATTCCTGAGCTTGGGGAGGTTCCACCAACGGTCGGCAGCGCGTGGGTTCTAACGGAATGCCTAAGCTCGTCTCCCCTGAGGCTTTTCCTAATGTCTCTGTGCCCGGGAATGCTAGGGGATTTTGCAGGATATCCCACTGATAGAGGCTGCCTCCCCAAGGTCAGGGAAGGTATTTCTCGGACTTCCCCGAACAGGGAACACCTGTGACTGAAGAGAGCTGCGTGGAGTTGTCTCTCGAGCTCCCGCACGCACTGACAATGGTTCCGGTATCCTGAGCGTGGGGAGGTTCCACCAACGGTCGGCAGCGCGTGGGTTCTAACGGAATGCCTAATCTCGACTCTCCTGAGGGTTTTCCTAATATCTCTGTGCCAGGGAATGCTAGGGGGGTTTGCAGGATATCCCAGTGACAGAGGCTGCATCCCCAAGTTCAGGGAATTTATTTCTCGGACTTCCCCGAACAGGGAACACCTGTGACAGAAGAGAGCTGCGTGGAGTTGTCTCTCGAGCTCCCCGACGCACTGACAATATTTCCGGAATCCTGAGCGTGGGGAGGTTCCACCAACGGTCGGCAGCGCGTGGGTTCTAACGGAATGGATAAGCTCGTCTCCCCTGAATGTTTTCCTAATGTCTCTCTGCCAGGGAATGCTAGGGGGGTTTGCAGGATATCCCAGTGACAGAGGCTGCATCCCCAAGTTCAGGGAATTTCTTTCTCGGACTTCCCCGAACAGGGAACACCTGTGACAAAAGAGAGCTGCGTGGAGTTTTCTCTCGAGCTCCCCCACGCACTGACAATGGTTCCGGAATCCTGAGTGTGGGGAGGTTCCACCAACGGTCGGCAGCGCGTGGGTTCTAACCGAATGCCTAAGCTCGTCTCCTCTGAGGTTTTTCCTAATATCTCTGTGCTAGGGAATGCTAGGGGGGTTTGCAGGTTATCCCAGTGACAGACGCTGCCTCCCCAAGGTCAGGGAAGTTATTTCTCGGACTTCCCCGAACAGGTAACACCTGTGAATGAAGAGAGCTGCGTGGAGATTTGTCTCGAGCTCCCCCACGCACTGACAATGTTTCCGGAATCCTGAGCGTGGGGAGGTTCCACCAACGGTCGGCAGCGCGTGGGTTCTAACGGAATGCCTAAGCTCGTCTCCCCTGAGGGTTTTCCTAATTTCTCTGTGCCAGGGAATGCTTGGGGGATTTGCAGGATATCCCAGTGACAGAGGCTGCCTCCCCAAGGTCAGGGAAGGTATTTCTCGGACTTCCCCGAACAGGGAACACCTGTGACTGAAGAGAGCTTCGTGGAGTTGTCTCCCGAGTTCCCCCACGCACTGACAATTGTTCCGGAATCCTGAGCGTGTGGAGGTTCCACCAACAATCGGCAGACCGTGGGTTCTCACGGAATGCCTAAGCTCATCTCCCCTGAGTGTTTTCCTAATATCTCTGTGCCAGGGAATGCTAGGGGTGTTTGCAGGTTATCCCAGTGACAGAGGCTGCCTCCCCAAGGTCAGGGAAGGTATTTCTCGGACTTCCCCTAACAGGGAACACCTGTGACTTAAGAGAGCTGCGTGGAGTTGTCTCTCGAGCTCCCCCACGCACTGACAATATTTCCGGAATCCTGAGGGTTGGGAGGTTCCACCAACGGTCGGAAGCGCGTGGGTTATAACGGAATGCCTAAGCTCGCCACCCCGGAGGGTTTTCCTAATGTCTCTGTGCCAGGAAATGCTTGGGGGGTTTGCAGGAAATCCCAGTGTCAGAGGCTGACTCCCGAAGGTCAGGGAAGGTATTTCTCGGACTTCCCCGAACAGGGAACACCTGTGACAGAAGAGAGCTGCGTGGAGTTGTCTCTCGAGCTCCCCCACGCACTGACAATGATTCCGGAATCCTGAGCGTGGGGAGGTTCCACCAACAGTGGGCAGCGCGTGCGTTGTAACCGAATGCCTAAGCTCGCCTCCCCTGAGAGTTTTCCTAATGTCTCTGAGCCAGTGAATGCTAGGGGTGTTTGCAGGATATCCCAGTGACAGAGGCTGCCTCCACAAATTCAGGGAAGGTATTTCTCGGACTTCCCCGCACAGGGAACACCTGTGACGGAAGAGAGCTGCGTGGAGTTGTCTCTCGAGCTCCCCCACGCACTGACAATGGTTCCGGAATCCTGAGCGTTGGGAGGTTCCACCAACGGTCGGAAGCGCTTGGGTTCTTACAGAATGCCTAAGCTCGTCTCCCCTGAGGGTTTTCCTAATGTCTCTGTGCCAGAGAATGCTAGGGGGTTTTGCAGGATATCCCAGTGTCAGAGACTGCCTCCCATGGTCAGGGAATATATTTCTCGGACTTCCCCGAACAGGGAACACCTGTGACTGAAGAGAGCTCCGTGGAGTTGTCTCTCGAGCTCCCCAACGCACTGACAATGATTCCGGAATCCTGAGCGTGGGGAGGTTCCACCAACGGTCGGCAGCGCGTGGGTTCTAACGGAAAGCCTTAGCTCGTCTCCCCTGAGGGTTTTCCTAATTTCTCTGTGCTAGGGAATGCTAGGGGCGTTTGCAGTTTATCCCAGTGACAGACTCTGCCTCCCCAAGTTCAGGGAAGGTATTTCTCGGACTTCCCCGAACAGGGAACACCTGTGACTGAAGAGAGATGCGTGGAGTTGTCTCTCGAGCTCCCCCACGCACTGACAATGCTTCCGGAATCCTGAGCGTGGGGAGGTCCCACCAACGGTCGGCAGCACGTGGGTTCTAACGGAATGAGTAAGCTCGTCTCCCCTGAGGTTTTTCCTTATGTCTCTGTGCCAGGGAATGCTAGGGGGGATTCCAATATATCCCAGTGTCAGAGGCTGCCTCCCCTAGGTCAGGGAAATTAGTTCTCGGACTTCCCCGAATAGGAAACACCTGTGACTGAAGAGAGCTGCTTGGAGTTGTCTCTCGAGCTCACCCACGCACTGACAATGGTTCCGGAATCCTGAGCGTGGGGAGGTTCGACCAACGTTCGGCAGCACGTGGGTTCAAACGGAATGCCTAAGCACGTCTCCCATGAGGCTTTTCCTAATGTCTCTGTACCAGGGAATGCTAGGGGGTTTGCAGGATATCCCAGTGTCTGAGCCTGCCTCCCCATGTTCAGGGAAGTTATTTCTCGGACTTCCCCGTACATGGAACACCTGTGACTGAAGGGAGCTGCGTGAAGTTGACTCTCGAGCTCCCCCACGCACTGACAATGGTTCTGGAATCCTGAGAGTGGGGTGGTTCCACCAACGGTCGGCAGCGCGTGGGTTCAACGGAATGCCTAAGCTCGTCTCCCCGGAGGGTTTTCCTAATGTCTCTGTGCCAGGGAATGCTAGGTGGGGTTGCAGGATATCCCAGTGTCAGAGGCTATCTCCCCAAGGTCAGGGAACTTATTTCTCGGAGTTCCCCGAACAGGGAACACCTTTGACTGAAGAGAGCTGCGTGGAGTTGTCTCTCGAGCTCCATCTAGCACTAAAAATGGTTCCGGAATCCTGAGTTTGGGAGCTTCCACCAAAGGTCGGCACCGCGTGGGTTCTAATGCAATGCCTAAGCTCGTCTCCCTTGAGGGTTTTACTAATGTCTCTGTGCCAGGGAATGCTAGGGGGGTTTGCAGGATATCCCAGTGACAGAGGCTGCCTCCCCAAGTTCAGGGAAAGTTTTTCTCGGAAATCCCCGAACAGGGAACACCTGTGATTGAAGAGAGCTGCGTGGAGTTGTCTCTCGAGCTCACCCACGCACTGAAAATTTTTCCGGAATCCTGAGCGTGGGGAGGATCCACGAACGGTCGGCAGCGTGTGGGTTACAACGGAATGCCTAAGCTCGTCTCCCCTGAGGTTTTTCCTAATATCTCTGTACCAGGGAAAGCTAAGGGGGTTTGCAGGATATCCCAGTGACATAGGCTGCCTCCCCAAGGCCAGGGAAGGTATTTCTCGGACTTCCCCGTACAGGGAACACCTGTGACTGAAGAGAGCTGCGTGGAGTTGTCTCTCGAGCTCCCCCACGCACTGACAGTGGTTCCGGAATCCTGAGCGTGGGGAGGTTCCACCAACGGTCGGCAGCGCGTGGGTTCTAACGGAATGCCTAAGCTCGTCTCCCCTGAGGGTTTTCCTAATATCTCTGTGCCAGGGAATGCTAGGGTGGTTTGCAGGATATCCCAGTGACAGAGGCTGCCTCCCCAAGGTCAGGGAAGGTATTTCTTGGACTTCCCTGAACAGGGAACACCTGTGACTGAAGAGAGATGCGTGGAGTTTTCTCTCGAGTTGCCCCACGCAGTGACAATGGTTCCGGAATCCTGAGCGTGGGGAGGTTCCACCAACGGTCGGCAGCGCGTGGGTTCTAACGGAATGCTTTAACTCGTCTCCCCTGAGGGTTTTCCTAATGTCTCTGTGCCAGGGAATGCTAGGGGGGTTTGCAGGATATCCCAGTGACATAGGCTGCCTCCCCAAGGTCAGGGAAGGTATTTCTCGGACTTCCCCGCACAGGGAACACCTGTGACTGAAGGGAGATGCGTGGAGTTGTCTCTCGAGATCCCTCACTCACTTACAATGGTTCCGAAATCCTGAGCGTGGGGAGGTTCCACCAACGGTCGGCAGCGCGTGGGTTCTAACGGAAAGACTAAGCTGTTCTCCCCTGAGGGTTTTCCTAATGTCTCTGTGCCAGGGATTGCTGGGGGGTTTGCAGGATATCCCAGTGACAGAGGCTGCATCGCCAAGTTCAGAGAAGTTATTTCTCGGACTTCCCCGAACAGGGAACACCTGTGACTGAAGAGATCTGCGTGGAGTTGTCTCTCGAGCTCCCCCACGCACTGACAATGGTTCCGGAATCCTGAGCGTGGGGAGGTTCCACCAACGGTCGGCAGCGCGTTGGTTACAACGGAATGCCTAAGCTCGTCTCCCCTGAGGGTTTTCCTAGTTTCTCTGTGCCAGGGAATGCTAGGGGGGTTTGCAGGAAATCCCAGTGTCAGGGGCTGCCTCCCCAAGGTCAGGGAAGTTATTTCTAGGACTTCCCCGAACAGGGAACACCTGTGACTGAAGAGAGCTACGTGGAGTTTTCTCACGAGCTCCCCCACGCACTGACAATGTTTCCGGAATCCTGAGCGTGGGGAGGTTCCACCAACGGTCGGCAGCGCGTTGGTTCTAACGGAATGCCTAACATCGTCTACCCTGAGTGTTTTCCTAATGTCTCTGTGCCAGGGAATGCTAGGGGGGATTGCAGGGTATCCCAGTGGCAGAGGCTGCCTCCCCAAGGTCAGGGAAGGTATTTCTCGGACTTCCCCGAACAGGGAACACCTGTGACTGAAGAGAGTTGCGTGAAGTTGTCTCTCGAGCTCCCCCACGCACTGAAAAATTTTCCGGAATCCTGAGCGTGGGGAGATTCCACCAACGGTCGGCAGCGCGAAGGATCAAACGGAATGACTAAGCTCGTCTCCCCTGAGGGTTTTCCTAATATCTCTGTGCCAGGGAATGCTAGGGGGGTTTGCAGGATATCCCAGTGCAGACGCTGCCTCCCCAAGGTCAGTGAAGGTATTTCTCGGACTTCCCCGAACAAGGAACACCTGTGAATCAAGAGAGCTGCGTAGAGTTGTCTCTCGAGCTCCACCAACAACTGACAATGGTTCCGGAATCCTGAGCTTGTGGAGGTTCCACCAACGGTCGGCAGCGCGTGGGTTCTAACGGAAAGACTAAGCTAGTTTCCCCTGAGGTTTTTAATAATGTCTCTCTGCCAGGGAATGTTAGGGGGGTTTGCAGGATATCCCAGTGACAGAGGCTGCCACTCCAAGGTCAGGGAATGTATTTCTCGGACTTCCCCGAACATGGAACATCTGTGACTGAAGAGAGCTGCATGGAGTTGTCTCTCGAGCTCCCCCACGCACTGACAATGGTTCCGGAATCCTGAGCGTGGGGAGGTTCCACCAACGGTCGTCAGCGCGTGGGTTCTAACGGAATGCCTAAGCTCGTCTCCCCTGAGGGTTTTCCTAATTTCTCTGTGCCAGGGAATGCTAGGGGTGATTGCAGGCAATCCCAGTGACCGAGGCTGCCTCCCCAAGATCAGGGAAGTTATTTCCCGGACTTCCCCGTACAGGGAACACCTGTGACTGAAGAGAGCTGCGTGGAGTTGTCTCTCGAGCTCCCCCACGCACTGACAATGGTTCCGGAATCCTGAGCGTGGGGAAGTTCCACCAACGGTCGGCAGCGCGTGGGTTCTAACGGAATGCCTAAGCTCGTCTCCCCTGAGGGTTTTCCTAATGTCTCCGTGCCAGGGAATGCTAGGGGTGATTGCAGGCAATCCCAGTGAACGAGGCTGCCTCCCCAAGATCAGGGAAGTTATTTCCCGGACTTCCCCGTACAGGGAACACCTGTGACTGAAGAGAGCTGCGTGGAGTTGTCTCTCGAGTTCCCCCACGCACTGACAATGTTTCCGGAATCCTGAGCGTGGGGAAGTTCCACCAACGGTCGGCAGCGCGTGGGTTCTAACGGAATGCCTAAGCTCGTCTCCCCTGAGGATTTTCCTAATGTCTCCGTGCCAGGGAATGCTAGGGGTGATTGCAGGCAATCCCAGTGCCCGAGGCTGTCTCCCCAAGGTCAGGGAAGGTATTTCCCGGACTTCCCCGAACAGGGAACACCTGTGACTGAAGAGAGCTGCGTGGAGTTGTCTCTCGAGCTCCCCCACGCACTGACAATGGTTCCGGAATCCTGAGCGTGGGGAGGTTCCACCAACGGTCGGCAGCGCGTGGGTTCTAACGGAATGCCTAAGCTCGTCTCCCGTGAGGGTTTTCCAAATGTCTCTGTGCCAGGGAATGCTAGGGGTGATTGCAGGATATCCCAGTGTCCGAGGCTGCCTCCCCAAGCTCAGGGAAGTTATTTCCCGTACTTCTCCGAACAGGGAACACCTGTGACTGAAGAGAGCTGCGTGGAGTTGTCTCTCGAGGTCCCCCACGCACTGACAATGTTTCCGGAATCCTGAGCGTGGGGAGGTTCCTCCAACGGTCGGCAGCGCGTGGGTTCTAACGGAATGCCTAAGCTCGTCTCCCCTGAGGGTTTTCCTAATGTCTCTGTGCCAGGGAATGCTAGGGGTGATTGCAGGATATCCCTGTGTCCGAGGCTGCCTCCCCAAGTTCAGGGAAGGTATTTCACGGACTTCCCCGAACAGGGAACACCTGTGACTGAAGAGAGCTGCGTGGAGTTGTCTCTCGAGCTCCCCCACGCACTGACAATGGTTCCGGAATCCTGAGCGTTGGGAGGTTCCACCAACGGTCGGCAGCGCGTGTGTTCTAACGGAATGCCTAAGCTCGTCTCCCCTGAGGGTTTTCCTACTGTCTCTGTGCCAGGGAATGCTAGGGGTGATTGCAGGATATTCCTGTGACCGAACTGCCTCCCCAAGGTCAGGGAAAGTATTTCCCGGACTTCCCCGAACAGGGAACACCTGTGACTGAAGAGAGCTGCGTGGAGTTGTCTCTCGAGCTCCCCCACGCACTGACAATGGTTGCGGAATCCTGAGCGTTCAGAGGTTCCACCAACAGTCGGCAGCGCGTGGGTTCTAACGGAATGCCTAAGCTCGTCTCCCCTGAGGGTTTTCCTAATGTCTCTGTGCCAGGGAATGCTAGGGGTGATTGCAGGATATCCCTGTGACCGAGGCTGCCTCCCCAAGGTCAGGGAAGGTATTTCCCGGACTTCCCCGAAAAGGGAACACCTGTGACTGAAGACAGTTGCGTGGAGTTGTCTCTCGAGCTCCCCCACGCACTGACAATTGTTCCGGAATCCTGAGCGTGGGGAGGTTCCACCAACGGTCGGCAGCGCGTGGGTTCTAACGGAATGCCTAAGCTCGTCTCCCCTGAGGTTTTTCCTAATGTCTCTGTGCCAGGGAATGCTAGGGGTGATTGCAGGATATCCCTGTGTCCGAGGCTGCCTCCCCAAGGTCAGGGAAGTTTTTTCCCGGATTTCCCCGAACAGGGAACACCTGTGACTGAAGAGAGCTGCGTGGAGTTGTCTCTCGAGCTCCCCCACGCACTGACAATGGTTGCGGAATCCTGAGCGTGGGAAGGTTCCACCAACGGTCGTCAGCGCGTGGGTTCTAACGGAATGCCTAAGCTCGTCTCCCCTGAGGGTTTTCCTAATGTCTCTGTGCCAGGGAATGCTAGGGTGATTGCAGGCAATCCCAGTGACCGAGGCTGCCTCCCCAAGTTCAGGGAAGGTATTTCCCAGACTTCCCCGAACAGGGAACACTTGTGATTTAAGAGAGCTGCGTGGAGTTGTCTCTCGAGCTCCCCCACGCACTGACAATGGTTCCGAAATCCTGAGCGTGGGAAGGTTCCACCAAAGGTCGGCAGCGCTTTGGTTCTAACGGAAGGCCTCAGCTCGTCTCCCCTGAGGGTTTTCCTAATGTCTCTGTGCCAGGGAATGCTAGGGGTGATTGCAGGATATCCCAGTGACCGAGGCTGCCTCCCCAAGGTCAGGGAAGGTATTTCCCGGACTTCCCCGAACAGGGAAGAGCTGTGACTGAAGAGAGCTGCGTGGAGTTGTCTCTCGATTTCCCCCACGCACTGACAATGGTTCCGGAATCCTGAGCGTGGGGAGGTTCCACCAACGGTCGGCAGCGCGTGGGTTCAAACGGAATGCCTAAGCTCGTCTCCCCTGAGGGTTTTCCTAATGTCTCTGTGCCAGGGAATGCTAGGGGTGATTGCAAGCAATCCCAGTGACCGAGGTTTCCTCCCCAAGTTCAGGGAAGGTATTTCCCGAACTTCCCCGAACAGGGAACACCTGTGACTGAAGAGAGCTGCGTGGAGTTGTCTCTCGAGCTCCCCCACGCACTGACCATGTTTCCGGAATCCTGAGCGTGGGGAGGTTCCACCAACGGTCGGCAGCGCGTGGGTTCTAACGGAATGCCTAAGCTCGTCTCCCCTGAGGGTTTTCCTAATTTCTCTGTGTCAGGGAATGCTAGGGGTGATTGCAGGATATCCCAGTGACCGAGGCTGCCTCCCCAAGGTCAGGGAAGGTATTTCCCGGATTTCCCCGAACAGGGAACAACTGTGACTGAAGAGAGCTGCGTGGAGATGTCTCCCGAGCTCCCCCACGCACTGACAATGGTTCCGGAATCCTGAGCGTGGGGAGGTTCCACCAACGGTCGGCAGGGCGTGGGTTCAAACGGAATGCCTAAGCTCGTCTCCCCTAAGGGTTTTCCTAATGTCTCTGTGCCAGGGAATGCTAGGAGTGATTGCAGGTTTTCCCACTTACCGAGGCTGCCTCCCCAAGGTCAGGGAAGGTATTTCCCGGACTTCTCCGAACCGGGAACACCTGTGACTGAAGAGAGCTGCGTGGAGTTGTCTCTCGAGTTCCCCCACGCACTGACAATGGTTCCGGAATCCTGAGCGTGGGGAGGTTCCACCAACGGTCGGCAGCGCGTGGGTTCTAACGGAATGCCTATCCTCCTCTCCCCTGAGGGTTTTCCTAATGTCTCTGTGCCAGGGAATGCTAGGGGTGATTGCAGGATATCCCAGTGACCGAGGCTGCCTCCCCAAGATCAGGGAAGTTATTTCCCGGACTTCCCCGAACAGGGAACACCTGTGACTGAAGAGAGCTGCGTGGAGTTGTCTCTCGAGCTCCCCCACGCACTGACAATGGTTCCGGAATCCTGAGCGTGGGGAGGTTCCACCAACGGTCGGCAGCGCGTGGGTTCTAACGGAATGCCTAAGCTCGTCTCCCCTGAGGGTTTTCCTAATGTCTCTGTGCCAGGGAATGCTAGGGGTGATTGCAGGATATCCCTGTGACCGAGGCTGCCTCCCCAAGGTCAGGGAAGGTATTTCCCGGACTTCCCCGAACAGGGAACACCTGTGACTGAAGAGAGCTGCGTGGAGTTGTCTCTCGAGCTCCCCCACGCACTGACAATGGTTCCGGAATCCTGAGCGTGGGGAGGTTCCACCAACGGTCGGCAGCGCGTGGGTTCTAACGGAATGCCTAAGCTCGTCTCCCCTGAGGATTTTCCTAATGTCTCTGTGCCAGGGAATGCTAGGGGTGATTGCAGGATATCCCAGTGACCGAGGCTGCCTCCCCAAGGTCAGGGAAGGTATTTCCCGGACTTCCCCGAACAGGGAACACCTGTGACTGAAGAGAGCTGCGTGGAGTTGTCTCTCGAGCTCCCCCACGCACTGCCAATGGTTGCGGAATCATGAGCGTGGGGAGGTTCCACCAACGGTCGGCAGCACGTGGGTTCTAACGGAATGCCTAAGCTCATCTCCCCTGAGGGTTTTCCTAATGTCTCTGTGCCAGGGAATGCTAGGTTGATTGCAGGCAATCCCAGTGACCGAGGCTGCCTCCCCAAGTTCAGGGAAGGTATTTCCCGGACTTCCCCGAACAGGGAAAACCTGTGACTGAAGAGAGCTGCGTGGAGTTATCTCTCGAGCTCCCCCACGCACTGACAATGGTTCCGGAATCCTGAGCGTGGGGAGGTTCCACCAACGGTCCGCAGCGCGTGGGTTCTAACAGAATGCCTAAGCTCGTCTCCCCTGAGGGTTTTCCTAATGTCTCTGTGCCAGGGAATGCTAGGGGTGATTGCAGGCAATCCCAGTGACCGAGGTTTCCTCCCCAAGGTCAGGGAAGGTATTTCCCGGACTTCCCCGAACAGGGAACACCTGTGACTGAAGAGAGCTGCGTGGAGTTTTCTCTCGAGCTCCCCCACGCACTGACAATGGTTCCGGAATCCTGAGCGTGGGGAGGTTCCATCAACGGTCGGCAGCGCGTGGGTTCTAACGGAAGGCCTAAGCTCGTCTCCCCTGAGGGTTTTCCTAATGTCTCTGTGCCAGGGAATGCTAGGGGTGATTGCATGTAATCCCAGTGACTGAGGCTGCCTCCCCAAGGTCAGGGAAGGTTTTTCCCGGACTTCCCCGAACAGGGAACACCTGTGAATGAAGAGAGATGCGTGGAGTTGTCTCCCGAGCTCCCCCACGCACTGACAATGGTTCCGGAATCCTGAGCGTGGGGAGGTTCCACCAACGGTCGGCAGCGCGTGGGTTCTAACGGAATGCCTAAGCTCGTCTCCCCTGAGGGTTTTCCTAATGTCTCTGTGCCAGGGAATGCTAGGGGTGATTGCAGGATATCCCAGTGACCGTGGCTGCCTCCCCAAGGTCAGGGAAGGTATTTCCCGGACTTCCCCGAACAGGGAATACCTGTGACTGAAGAGAGCTTTGTGGAGTTGTCTCTCGAGCTCCCCCACGCACTGACAATGGTTCCGGAATCCTGAGCGTGGGGAGGTTCCACCAACGGACGGCAGCGCGTGGGTTCTAACGGAATGCCTAAGCTCGTCTCCCCTGAGGGTTTTCCTAATGTCTCTGTGCCAGGGAATGCTAGGGGTGATTGCAGGATATCCCTGTGACCGAGGCGGCCTCCCCAAGGTCAGGGAAGTTATTTCCCGGACTTCCCCAAACAGGGAACACCTGTGACTGTAGAGAGCTGCGTGGAGTTGTCTCTCGAGCTCCCCCACGCACTGACAATGGTTCCGGAATCCTGAGCGTGGGGAGGTTCCACCAACGGTCGGCAGCGCGTGGGTTCTAACGGAATGCATAAGCTCGTCTCCCCTGAGGGTTTTCCTAATGTCTCTGTGCCAGGGAATGCTAGGGGTGATTGCAGGATATCCCAGTGACCGAGGCTGCCTCCCCAAGGTCAGGGAATTTATTTCCCGGACTTCCCCGAACAGGGAACACCTGTGACTGAAGAGAGCTTCGTGGAGTTTTCTCTCGAGCTCCCCCACGCACTGACAATGGTTCCGGAATCCTGAGCGTGGGGAGGTTCCACCAACGGTCGGCAGCGCGTGGGTTCTAACGGAATGCCTAAGCTCGTCTCCCCTGAGGGTTTTCCTAATATCTCTGTGCCAGGGAATGCTAGGGGTGATTGCAGGATATCCCAGTGACCGAGGCTGCCTCCCCAAAGTCAGGGAAAGTATTTCCCGGATTTCCCCGAACAGGGAACACCTGTGACTGAAGAGAGCTGCGTGGAGTTGTCTCTCGAGCTCCCCCACGCACTGACAATGGTTCCGGAATCCTGAGCGTGGGAAGGTTCCACCAACGGTCGGCAGCGCGTGGGTTCTAACGGAATGCCTAAGCTCGTCTCCCCTGAGGGTTTTCCTAATGTCTCTGTGCCAGGGAATGCTAGGGGTGATTGCAGGCAATCCCAGTGACCGAGGCTGCCTCCCCAAGGTCAGGGAAGGTATTTCCCTGACTTCCCCGTACAGGGAACACCTGTGACTGAAGAGAGCTGCGTGGAGTTGTCTTTCGAGCTCCCCCACGCACTGACAATTGTTCCGGAATCCTGAGCGTGGGGAAGTTCCACCAACGGTCGGCATCGCGTGGGTTCTAACGGAATGCCTAAGCTCGTCTCCCCTGAGGTTTTCCCTAATATCTCCGTGCCAGGGAATGCTAGGGGTGATTGCAGGCAATCCCAGTGACCAAGGCTGCCTCCCCAAGTTCAGGGAAGTTATTTCCCGGACTTCCCCGAACAGGGAACACCTGTGACTGAAGAGAGCTGCGTGGAGTTGTCTCTCGAGCTCCCCCACGCACTGACAATTGTTCCGGAATCCTGAGCGTGGGGAAGTTCCACCAACGGTCGGCAGCGCGTGGGTTCTAACGGAATGCCTAAGCTCGTCTCCCCTGAGGGTTTTCCTAATGTGTCTGTGCCAGGGAATGCTAGGGGTGATTGCAGGCAATTCCAGTGTCCAAGCTGCCTCCCCAAGTTCAGGGAAGGTATTTCCCGGACTTCCCCGAACAGGGAACACCTGTGACTGAAGAGAGCTGCGTGGAGTTGTCTCTCGAGCTCCCCCACGCACTGACAATGGTTCCGGAATCCTGAGCGTGGGGAAGTTCCACCAACGGTCGGCAGCGCTTGGGTTCTAACGGAATGCCTAAGCTCGTCTCCCCTGAGGGTTTTCCTAATGTCTCCGTGCCAGGGAATGCTAGGGGTGATTGTAGGCAATCCCAGTGACCGAGGCTGCCTCCCCAAAGTCAGGGAAGGTATTTCCCGGACTTCCCCGAACAGGGAACACCTGTGACTGAAGAGAGCTGCGTGGAGTTGTCTCTCGAGCTCCCCCACGCACTGACAATGGTTCCGGAATCCTGAGCATGGGGAGGTTCCACCAACGGTCGGCAGCGCGTGGGTTCTAACGGAATGCCTAAGCTCGTCTCCCCTGAGGGTTTTCCTAGTGTCTCTGTGCCAGGGAATGCTAGGGGTGATTGCAGGATATCCCAGTGTCCGAGGCTGCCTCCCCAAGCTCAGGGAAGGTATTTCCCAGACTTCCCCGAACAGGGAACACCTGTGACTGAAGAGAGCTGCGTGGATTTGTCTCTCGAGCTCCCCCACGCACTGACAATGGTTCCGGAATCCTGAGCGTGGGGAGGTTCAACCAACGGTCGGCAGCGCGTGGGTTCTAACGGAATGCCTTAGCTCGTCTCCCCTGAGGGTTTTCCTAATGTCTCTGTGCCAGGGAATGCTAGGGGTGATTGCAGGATATCCCAGTGACCGAGGCTGCCTCCCCAAGATCAGGGAAGGTATTTCCCGGACTTCCCCGAACAGGGAACACCTGAGACTTAAGAGAGCTGCGTGGAGTTGTCTCTCGAGCTCCCCCACGCACTGACAATGGTTCCGGAATCCTGAGCGTGGGGAGGTTCCACCAACGGTCGGTAGCGCGTGGGTTCTAACGGAATGCCTAAGATCGTCTCCCCTGAGGGTTTTCCTAATGTCTCTGTGCCAGGGAATGCTAGGGGTGATTCCAGGATATCCCAGTGACCGAGGCTGCCTCCCCAAGGTCAGGGAAGTTATTTCCCGGACTTCCCCGAACAGGGAACACCTGTGACTGAAGAGAGCTGCGTGGAGTTGTCTCTCGAGCTCCCCCACGCACTGACAATGGTTCCGGAATCCTGAGCGTGGGGAAGTTCCACCAACGGTCGGCAGCGCGTGGGTTCTAACGGAATGCCTAAGCTCGTCTCCCCTGAGGGTTTTCCTAATGTCTCCGTGCCAGGGAATGCTAGGGGTGATTGCAGGCAATCTCAGTGACTGAGGCTGCCTCCCCAAAGTCAGGGAAGGTATTTCCCGGACTTCCCCGAACAGGGAACACCTGTGACTGAAGAGTTCTGCGTGGAGTTGTCTCTCGAGCTCCCCCACGCACTGACAATTGTTCCGGAATCCTGAGCGTGGGGAGGTTCCACCAACGGTCGGCAGCGCGTGGGTTCTAACGGAATGCCTAAGCTCGTCTCCCCTGAGGGTTTTCCTAATGTCTCTGTGCCAGGAAATGCTAGGGGTGATTGCAGGATATCCCTGTGTCCGAGGCTGCCTCCCCAAGGTCAGGGAAGTTTTTTCCCGGATTTCCCCGAACAGGGAACACCTGTGACTGAAGAGAGCTGCGTGGAGTTGTCTCTCGAGCTCCCCCACGCACTGACAATGGTTGCGGAATCCTGAGCGTGGGAAGGTTCCACCAACGGTCGTCAGCGCGTGGGTTCTAACGGAATGCCTAAGCTCGTCTCCCCTGAGGGTTTTCCTAATGTCTCTGTGCCAGGGAATGCTAGGGTGATTGCAGGCAATCCCAGTGACCGAGGCTGCCTCCCCAAGTTCAGGGAAGGTATTTCCCAGACTTCCCCGAACAGGGAACACTTGTGATTTAAGAGAGCTGCGTGGAGTTGTCTCTCGAGCTCCCCCACGCACTGACAATGGTTCCGAAATCCTGAGCGTGGGAAGGTTCCACCAACGGTCGGCAGCGCTTTGGTTCTAACGGAAGGCCTCAGCTCGTCTCCCCTGAGGGTTTTCCTAATGTCTCTGTGCCAGGGAATGCTAGGGGTGATTGCAGGATATCCCAGTGACCGAGGCTGCCTCCCCAAGTTCAGGGAAGGTATTTCCCGGACTTCCCCGAACAGGGAAGAGCTGTGACTGAAGAGAGCTGCGTGGAGTTGTCTCTCGATTTCCCCCACGCACTGACAATGGTTCCGGAATCCTGAGCGTGGGGAGGTTCCACCAACGGTCGGCAGCGCGTGGGTTCAAACGGAATGCCTAAGCTCGTCTCCCCTGAGGGTTTTCCTAATGTCTCTGTGCCAGGGAATGCTAGGGGTGATTGCAAGCAATCCCAGTGACCGAGGTTTCCTCCCCAAGTTCAGGGAAGGTATTTCCCGAACTTCCCCGAACAGGGAACACCTGTGACTGAAGAGAGCTGCGTGGAGTTGTCTCTCGAGCTCCCCCACGCACTGACCATGTTTCCGGAATCCTGAGCGTGGGGAGGTTCCACCAACGGTCGGCAGCGCGTGGGTTCTAACGGAATGCCTAAGCTCGTCTCCCCTGAGGGTTTTCCTAATTTCTCTGTGTCAGGGAATGCTAGGGGTGATTGCAGGATATCCCAGTGACCGAGGCTGCCTCCCCAAGGTCAGGGAAGGTATTTCCCAGATTTCCCCGAACAGGGAACAACTGTGACTGAAGAGAGCTGCGTGGAGATGTCTCCCGAGCTCCCCCACGCACTGACAATGGTTCCGGAATCCTGAGCGTGGGGAGGTTCCACCAACGGTCGGCAGGGCGTGGGTTCAAACGGAATGCCTAAGCTCGTCTCCCCTAAGGGTTTTCCTAATGTCTCTGTGC
>NW_027329057.1:0-24377 GCF_048564905.1 Vicugna pacos | reverse complement strand
AAGGCTTTCCTCCTCCCCCTGCCCTTCACTGATACCCTACATCCTGAATTCTGCCCTGTATGCTAATTGCAGAGAGCAGGGATGGAAGAGGTGACTCTCTCAATAACACAACAGGTCCGTGCTAACCGCCTGGACATGTTGGATCAGGGCGTGTTATCTCAGCCCAGCCAATCAGGTATCCCCACTCAGCGCTTTGAATATGGGCCAAGTGGTGCCAAGAATCAAGGACGGTAAGTAGGAAATTCGTTTTGGCATCAGCAGTGGTGTTCCGTCTAAAACTGGTTTTGTCCCAGATCCTCACCTTGTATCTTTCCTTTGCTCCCACTTATTCTCCATGTCTTTTCTTCACGCTTCCTAGTGATTTTGAGGCATTTGCTAGGTTCCCTTTTCTCTGTCGGTCAGCTCAAGGTGTTTTCTGTTGCTTGCAACTTGCAGCCCAAAGCAATATGCTTCGGCACCGCGGAGAGCTCCCAGAGAGCACCAGGGCACTGGTGACACTGGGGTCAAGGGGACTATCTGATAAAGCCTTTCCCAGAGGGGATGTAGGTGTCCTTTGCCTTCATGAAATACACATGAGGGAAAGTGAATAAAGCAAAGCCTGGGCCGCATGGTTCTGTTCTCTTGGAGCAACTTCCCTGCCCTAAGGCTGATTTCTTCATTTTGTTAGTCTCATTTCTTTCTGCAGGCATTAAGCTGTCAACAGTGGCTGAAGACTTTAGAGCTGGAATTCCTTGCATCCCCATAGTGGGGAGGCAAAACCCTTTTGGCTTCTGAAGATACCCTGAGACTTCATTTTCTCACAAGACAGGCTTCTAGAGCTAAGAGGTTTGGTAAATTGGGTTTCCAGTGGTCCAAACTTTATTGTGACTATTGGGAGAATTTATTTGCTTTTGAGTAAGAGCTTTTTTTTTTTTAAGCCAATTTTGAAAATTTCTTTCGAGAGTTACTACAATAAATCTACACTATTGATTTACCAAGTGGTGGTTCTTGGGGGCTCTCTGGAGTCACTTAAGAGTTTAAATTCCTCTCTTCATTACTCCAACAGTATCACAAGCCCCATATAGGCTGATGTGGAGGGCTCTTGGTCCCTTCAAGGGAAAGGCTTAACAAAGGTTTCAGCTGGCTCAGAGAGAGTGGAAAAACACTGACCACAGACAGAATTGCAGACAGATTTCTTCTTTTCTCGGTCCCCATCTGCCAGCGTAATGAATCGTACCATGCTATTGTGTCTGACAGAAATGCACTGTGTACAAATCGAATGGACCCCAGTTCGCAGTGAATGACAGAGAGTCAGCACCTATGCCCTGGCGCGTTCTCGGGGAGGTCCTGGACCAGCCCTAGAGGGGCACATTTTAAAGGTGGCTTTCGACAGTCCAATCTCAAGTCACAGTGAATGAGCGTAGGGTCAAGTCCTGGTGAAAACAGGAGGACCTCACGTTTGTTGGTGTCTGGCAGTGCCAAGTTCTGTTCTGAGTGCGTGAGACGTGCTTGCTCATTTATTTAATCCTCACGTCAACTCTGTGAAGGGGGAAGGATTCGAGTTCCCACTTGGCAAGTAGCAAAAAGGGGGCAGAGCCACCCAAAGCAGCCCAGCTGGTAGCGGGTGACGCCACCATCAGGAGGTCTGTTTGGAAGCAGGCAGCATATGAATCATGGCACTGGCTGTGCTCCCTGTAAAGGCTCACAGGGTGTCTTCTTGGTTCTGACCACGAACCTCCCTCCTTCCCCTTCCCACTTCCTTTCTTTTTCCCTTCTTTAATGAAATACTCCTTGCATGCCCAATATTTATAACCCTGCATCTGCTTTTGCTGCAGCAGGAGTGAGATGAAGAACAGGGCTGTGTAAGGACAACCCCAGCCCCAGTCCCTTGGCTGGCACTCCCAGGCCCCCCGGGTACACTAAGGGTCCTGAGGACCACCGTTTGGGCATCTCCATGCTGTGTCGTATTTAGGGCAGGGGTCTTCCACCTGAAAGACGGGTGTAGGTTGAAGGCACATTGCGAACTCTCTAGTGTCATCACCCTTGGAGGCATCCCTTTGGGGCCACGATGGGATCTTTGGACAACTGGATTTGTGCCACATCCAGGACGAAGAGTGAATTCCTTGTTGGAGAGAGTCTGTCAGATAAACAAGCAGCTACTGGACGTTCCCAGCGAGTTCAGCCGGTAGCCAGCTCTGCTGCAGACAAGGACACACCAAGGGCAGGTGTTCTTGCTCAGAAGGCAGGAGCAGGTCCCCTGAGATGAAGGCGTGTCTTCAGCCCAGAGCAGGGAGAGGCTGGCCTGAGCACGCGGGAGGGATTTCCGGAAGTGGATTGAGCAGACCCAGGTCCCTGCGGGCTTCAGCTGCTGGGCCACGGACCCCAAGAAGCCCCTCAGTTTGCAGACAGTTCAGACTCCAGACACGTCTCCCTCATTTCCCAGGACAATAATTCACTCTTGAGATTGAACAGACTTTGGCTTGACGTTCCAGGCGCTGGATTTGTTTTCCCTCCACCCCCAGAGGGGCAGCCGGCATCTCATAAATCACTCTTCTCCGGGGCCCCACTTCTGGCCCAGAGAACCGGAAGGAAGATTCGTGAGTCCCGGTGCTCTAGTGGGTGTCACGACTTTGCTGTTACCTCCCGCCCCAGCCACTGAGCCGGGCTGAGGGTAACGGGTGAGCCGTCAGCCTTCTGGCCATCGGGCAGGCCCTGAGTCGAGCGGGTGCATCCCTAACGGACCCTCACCCCCAGCAAAGGGCCTTCTCCGCCCCTCTTCACAGCGGCACCAGCGCATGCTTGGGGTGCAGTGTTAGCATGTTTCTTCCTTGACATGCTGTGGAAAGTCCCCCTCAATTCACTTTGAAAACACGTGGCCTTCCCAGAGGCTGCCAGCTGAGAGAGCTGACGACCCACCACTTACAGCAGGACTTAGCCCAGAGGCGCGGGGCGTGGGGGGCACCTCAGCCTGGTTTCAAGGCCTGACCAGAGCCCTGGTCCACCCTGCAAACCCAGCTGCATGCCTGGGGTCCCCTTTCTCCTTGTTTCTACCAGTGTGGATTCATTTGGTTCAAGAGCTCCCGAAAGCTTCTCCCATCTTCTCTTCGCTGACCCCCTAAAACAAGTGCTGGCGAATTTTTTCAATAAAGGTCCAGATGATGAATTCTTCAGGCTTTGCAAGTTATACATTATGTGACATAATTACTCAGCCACGCGCTTGTAACACGAAAACCGCCAGAGACGAAACGTGATCAAGGAGGGCAGGGCTGTGTGCCAGTGAAACTATGTACAAAAACAGGCAGCAGGTCGGATTTGGCAGACAGACCACCGTCTGCCCATCTCCGTCCTAGAGCCGGTCCCTTGGCGTCTTGTCATTTCATACTCGGCCCCCACCCGAGTTAGAGGAGGACGCCGTTGAGAGCACGGGGCGGGGGAGCGAGACGGACTGTGTCAGCTTGATTCTGCCACTGACAAGCTGTGTGGATGCGAACAGGGGATGTTCCCTTCCTGGGCCTTCCTTCTGTCAGCTGAAAAATGAGATGTTTGGACTGTCAGTCGTTTCCCAAGCGTCAGAATTGTTAAGGCAAGCTCTCTAAAAATACATCCACGTGGGCTCAGCCCAGATAGAGGGTGTGGCCAGATTTCTTAGTTGCAGACATCAGAGTCCCATTAGCTAACTAGTCCTTCTAAAGCAGAAGAGATTTCATCAAAGGAGACCAGGCAGTTCCAAGACTCTCTGGGAGAGCCTTGGAATCCAGTGTATTTACTCCCCAGCCAGGGACAAGACAGACAGGGATGAAACACAGACAAGACAGGCGACCAGCTCTGCCGAGGACTGTTGCAGCACAAGTGTCACCTGGCATAGTGCGAGGGCCCGGATGCCAGAAACACCAGCCCAGCGGCCCCGGGCCAACCAGGACCACGGTGCTTGACAGCAAATCCTGAATCCCTTCCCAGCGGCTCTTTGATAACCCATTTCTACATCTCAGTCCCAGAAGAGCATCTCCAACAGGGGGCATCCTGCTCCAAGCCTGCATTTAGCTGCAAGGGAGCCTGGCAGTGTAGTTTGCTGCTCATCCGCCTCTGCAGGGCAGGAGGACAAGCCAGGAAGGGGGTGAAAGGTGCTGAGTCAGCTGCTTATGGTATCCGCCACACCGGACTTAAAGGGGGTCTGTTTAGTGCCAAGGTCATCCAGGCTCATGCTGTAAGGGTGAGGCAAACTGGACCAGCTCACTGTCTGAAGAGCTGGTGAAAATCAACCCAGGAGACTCATCAATCCGTGTCCTGGTTAAATGCTCACAGCTGAAGACTCTTTGCCCAGACCTCCTCACCAGGGGGCGCTGTCCCATCCCAGCCGCCTAGGTCCATGACTCGTAGTTGGTGCTGTAGGGTACTCTGCCTGACAGGTGTTTTCCTCGTCCTGATAATTAATAAGTGCCAGTTGTGAGGAGGCCAAAGGGACGGAGCGGTCCTTCCACCGAACAGAGTCAACTTAAAGCTCTTTTTCTTTGCTCTCTTCCAGAAGCAGCAGTTTATTCAATGAGGTCGTACAGATGAATTTTGAAATAGCCAGCTTCAGCAGCCTCTCAGGGACGCAGCCCATCACCTGGCAGGTGGAATACCCACGCAAGGGGACCACAGACATCGCTGTGTCTGAGATCTTCACCAGCCAGAAGGACCTGGTCGGCATCGTGCCCCTGGCCATGGTAAGGCTCGTGTGATTGGGGTGCTCCTGTGGTCAGCTGTCTGATTGTACCCTGGGTCCTTCCTAGGATGCATGCTGCATTTGTTTTATGGGATGTCTGCTTTCAAAGCTTTCCATCTCCCTACAGCTTGGAAGTTGCTACATTCATTCATCCAGGCTTCCCCGACTCCAATTATTTTCACACCGGCTTCGGGACATGTGCCCTTCCCTTTACCAAATTTTTAGTCTTTACTTACTTTTTCTTCTTTGTGTCTACTCTAGTTCTTTTTTTTTTAATGTTCCTTTTTTATAAGGAAACTCTAGGCTGCTGTGTACATTAGGATAAATATGGTGTGCTGCTGCTCCTACAAACACCCCCCAAAATCTCAGGTGTCTAAGACAACGTATCTTACTCTTGCTCATACCACGTGGCTTAGATGGTAGGGAGCTCTGTTCCATGTGGTCCTGCGGGGATCTAGACGGATGCATAGGTTGTCGCCTTAGCTACAACATCAGGAACTCGTGGCCTTTTTGGCCGCAAAGACAAAGGAACAGTCAGAGAGTCACAGGCAGGCTCTTCTAAGCAGTGGCTGACAAGTTGCATGTGATTACACACATCCCGTTGGGCAGAGGGAGTCCCGTGGCCCCATCAGATCTCAAGAGGGCGGGGAAACATGGGTGCAGTGGAAGAGTTCGATGAATAACCTGGTCTCTGCCTCACGACGCAGTAAGTCGAAATAGAACATAACACAAAGACAGTCTGTCTGCGCAAACCCACGTTACCAACTTCAAGCTAGACCCTGTGCGGCTGGAAATAAGGAAGGAAGGAAGGGGAGGGGAGGGGACCAGATTGTAACTCTGCCTTGTGGTCACTTACCCACGTCTGTCATGTCCTGGGGCTTCTCAGGGGCCATTCCTCGGCAGGGGCACAAGTGTAAAGACCCCCTTCTGGGGGGTTTCAGAGGCATGGGAAGTGATCTGAAGCGTAGCTCCAACTGTCTTTGCCAGAATTTGCCCTCACAGACACGGAGCTCGGCATGGATGTTCTAAAACCAACAGCTTTGGTATAAGTGGGCTTCACTGACACCAGGTTGAGAAATAGATCAATGAGAGTTCTTTGAGTTACATGTGACAGACCACCCAACCCAAATTGGCTTAAGCACAATGAGAGCTTCACTGGCTCATGTAACTTCAAAAGTTTAGAAAAGTGTTTCTCAAGCGTTAATGTGCGTGTAGGTCACCGGACGATTCTTCTCGGATGCAGATTCTCATTTACAAGGTTAGGTGATTTTTTATTTATCACTGAAGTATAATCAGTTACAATGTGTCACTTTCTGGCATATGGCACAATGGGTTGGGTAGTTTTTTGTGTGTGTGTATATATATATTTTTTTTTTTATTGAAATATAGTCAGTTTACAATGTTGTGTCAATTTCTGGTGTACAGCACGGGCGCTTCGGTCATACATGAACATACATATATTCATTTTCATATTCTTTTTCACCATAAGTTACTACAAAATATTGAATAGAGTTCCCTGTGCTCTACAGTAGAAACTTGTTGTTGATCTATTTTATATATATTAGGGGGTATTTTTAAAGCTCATAAGTTATGTCACTGCCGCTGGTCAGCAGACCACACGTTGAGGACTAAGGATGCAGGTGTGCAAATGATGTCATCCCGGAACATCGTGTCCCCTTCTCAGCATTGTGTTCCTCTTGGTTAGAGCCACTATCTGGGAGGTTCTGTCCTCAAGGTGGCTGCTGGCAGTGCCACATAACATTTTCATAGCATCGCACCCAGAAGGAAAAGAGTGAAAGGCTCCTTGCCAATCACCCAAGCAAACTCCTGGGACTGACTCTGATTGGATCTGATTGGCTTGGCTTGGGTCACGTGTCCAGCCTAAAGCCAATCACAGAAGCCAAAAGAAAGTGATGCCCTGATTGGCTGGGCCTGGGGAGCACCTCCCCCTGGAGCACGTTTGGAATCAGACTGAGAGCTGATAGGCATGGTGCACGATGGGAAAATCTGTCTTCCACTGAAAGAGGGGGAAATGGACACTAGTCAGACACAAACAACAGATGTGCGCTACAGAAGGTATTCCGTACCACGGGGATTTGTTACTACTCTGAGGCTGGGGAGGGACTTCTCTTGACTCTTCTTGTCCCAGAAAAGGCATCGACAATCTATGATCCATAGGCCAAGGTCCGTCTGCTGCCTATTTTGGTTCGCCATGCAAACTAGGGATGGCTTTCGCATTTTCAAAGAGCTGCATTTTGAACAGTTATGTAAGTAGCTTCTAGATATGGTCAGTTTTGCCTCTTGGCTCACAAACCCCCAAATATTTTCTCTCTGGCCCTTTAGAGAGAAAGTTTGCAGACTTCTGTCACAGGACACCAACATCAGTTCTAGGGCCTGGCTCCTACCCTACCTGTCCCAAAAAGGTGGGACATCCAGACCCTGTGAAAAGTGAAGTCATCATAAGCATATGAGATACTATTCGGACCAGCATTTCAGGGAACCGCAAGACAGCCCTCTCTGAAGCAAGGCATTATCCTTGTGTATTGTTCCTGTGATACCTTTAAGGTACAATTAAATGACTACTCCTGTCCCATCCAGAATCCCTTTGTTTGCAAATAGCTGTAAATGAATTCAAACCGGCTTCACCTGAAAGGTCACTGAGCGGCTCACATCTGCACGGAGTGAGCTCGGAGTTCCGATGGCTGGATTTAAGAGCTCAAAGGATGTCATCATTTCACGTCTCTCGAATGTACAGCTTGATCTCAATTCTGCAAAGCAGTATGGACAATTAGGAGCGCTCCTAACAAGCAGACAATAAAAGAGGCGGTTTGGAGGAATTTCTATTCTCTTCTGTATTTTCCAAGTTTTGTTTTTCCTAGAATGAACTTTTGTATATTTATAAGCAGCCGAAACGTAAACTTTTATTGGAAGGAAGTAGCAAATAGACTAGAAGATGAGAAATTTAAATAATAATAATAAAAAAATAACTGAGCAAGAAGCAAATCCTTGTTCCCTGTTAGCAGCCACTGAAGCAATGGGTCGGTCTTGAGAAAAGTTAATTCCCCGAATTGTTGTTCATTCTAAAGAAAAGCAAACTGCAGAAAGGCAAAACGGAGGCTGTCCGGATGGGAAGTGGGCCTCGCTGGGGAAGTTCTCGCCGTCAAATCAGGCCTTCTCAAAGCCCGTTCCTAAATCCAGGAAGAAAGCCGTGGATCCATCGATGTGATGTTCGGTTCCCTTCTGTCTCACTCAGCAGCAGCTCCGACCCCAGGAAGTAAACGAGAGGGAGGGAACAGAGCACAGGGCCTCAAGTCTCCAGCCGAGTGGCCCCTCGGGGCGGGAGCCACCTGAATCCCACTGCGGCCCCCCCCCAGCACTGCCCAGTGTGGAGGACGCGGACCCGCAAAGCGGCCATTTGCCCGCCCCTCTGTCAGGCGTGCGGGGCCCAGCCCCACGGCCTCCGCGCATCTCCCACGCCTCCAGGCCCCGCCCCCTGCTCTCACCGCGCCCAATCAGCGGGGGAGGGCGGGGCCTGGCTGCGAGGACCACGGGCGGCCTGGGACCAGCCTCCCCGCGGAGACAAAGGCGCGTCTTCAGCTCTCGGGGTTCAGTTCTTCTTTGACGTCAGAATAAAGTCCTCACGTTGCAGCTGAAACTCCACGAGCCGAGGCCAGGCGCAGCCCTGTGCGTGGAGTTCCTGCATGTTGTCTGCGGGGCTGCTGGCCCCTTTTCAAGAACGAAAAGGCGCAGAGTCCACTGGAGCGCACCCTGGTGGGCGGGCGCTGCGGGGGTGCCTCGTGGGCGATCCTGGGAAGTCAGCTGCGAACAGACAGGGCTTGCCCTCGTGGGGCTGACACCCAGTGGCCGCTGGGGGGACAGACAGACGGCAGACAGGACCGGGTGGTGATGGAACGCTGTGACGACGAATAATGCAGGACAAGGGGGAGCTCTTAGCAGTGTAACCGGTTTCCAGTCCTGTTAGTGGCTCAGAGTTTCTCCCTGCCCTTTATTTAAAAATAAAACACTGAATGTTACGCCAGAGAGGACAGGAACGTGTGGTTTCAGCAGGTATAGGAAGGAGCCTTTTGCCCCAAGACTGACTTAAACCTGGATTGACTTGCCTGGGAGGTGGCAAGGTTTACCCGGAATTTGGGTGGGGTTTTTTTTTTTTTTTTTTTGCAGGGAAGTTAATTAGGTTTAATTGATGAATTAATTAATTTTTAATGGCAGTACTGAGGATTGAACCCAGTACCTTATGCATGCTAAGTATATGCTGTACCAGTGAGCTGTACCCTCCCCCTACCCGGAATTTTGAAGAGTATCAAACGGCTATCATTTTTCACCTTTGCAAACTTAAGATGAAATTATTTTCCTTGACCCCTGAAACGTGGGGACTTGAGGGTTTTTTTTTTTTTCTGATTTAAGCTTTCAAAATTCCTAGAATGTGCCCATCTCTCTCTCTGCATAAAATCAAATTTCAAATAAAGTGGCTATCTCAAGGGCTGTTTAAAGGAGAAATTGCTACTTGTTCCCAAGCCTGCAAAGCGTTCGTCTTCATCTCTCTGGGATGCCATGGAGATTCATTAAGGTTTGGAAGATCCCTGGAGCCACTGGGCAGAAAGTGCAGCTAGAGAGGAGTGTGGGGAAAGGGCCAGCAGTCCTGCGGTCCTCTGCCCTGCTCCGCCCTGCTCCCGGCCCGGGAGGCTGACCTGAGTAGGACTGCAGCCCCCAGCTTCCCTTGCCCTCTGGCTCCTGGTGGGGCTTGGTCAGTGGGAGGCACCAGAAGAGACTGGACAGAGCAGAGAGAGAGTCACTGTAGTGGGTTGAATTATGTCCCTGCCACAGACGTGTCCCTCCCACCCCATCCCACTCTCCCTACCCCCCTCATCCCTGACCCCGTGTCTATGAATGTGATCTTATTAGGATGTGGGATCTTTGCAAATGGGATTAACTTAAAATGAGGCCCTAAATCCGATGACAGGCGTCCTTCCCAGGAGAGTGGGACTTGGATTTGGAGGAGACGGCATCTGAGGATGGTGGCAGAGCTTGGAGTGATGTGTCTACAGGCCAAGGAAAGCAGGCTGCCAGCAACCTACAGAATCTAGAACAGAGGCGAGGAAGGGTCTCCCCTAGCACCTTCAGGGGGAGCATGGCCCTACTGACACCTTTGATTTTGGACTTCCAACCTGTGGACTCACAGAGAATGAATTTCTGCTGTTTTAAGCCACCCAGTTTGTGGGACTTTGTTATGGCACTTCTTGGAACACTGATGCATCCCTATCCCTCCCCCTCTCCCCTCATCCCTGTCCCCCATCCCTGTCCCCCCCTCCGTCCCTGTCCCTCCCCCTCTCCCTCCATCCCTGTCCCTCCCCCTCTCCCCCCATCCCTGCCCCTCCTCATCTTGCTGCCAGGGACATGGTCCTCTGCATACAGCTCCTGTCCTGTCAAGGAGTCTGTTTCCCATGGTTCTTCTCTCTCTGGGTACCAGCAACTGAGCTGTTTACTGCAGGCTCCCACCTGGAACAGGTGTCTGGGTGCTTCACCCTCCCTGGCTATTTCCTTTGATCCTGCCCTTAGCTCTGTCATCACACACTCTCCAGTCCAGCCCTTCTGAGTGGGCCATCTGTTTCCAGCCAGGGTCCTGAGGGATACATGGTCTCGGCTCTCCTTCCCAGAGAACACACCGCGATTATGCTCAGTCTGTGTAGGGACAGGTTAAGGGGCCTCACTGGAGTATCTGAGCCCTGTGGTCAGATTTTTCCACCCAGTGGCATCCTGTGGTTACTTCTCTGCATCCTTCGCCATTGCTAAATTCAGAGAATCAGATGTGGGGAACGGAAAGTGCGTTAGCAGGCCTGTGCACTGCAGAGATGCTGTTGGATCCGCTTGTCAATCTGCAAGTGATGGATGACTTAACTCTGCTGTGGGGTCCGTGGGGAGGCATGTTGGCAATATCCTGTGTTGGAGAGAGAGATGAAGGCAGGCACTTCAAAGAACCGAGGGACATCTCCTTTGACGGGGATTGGAGAATATTATTTTTTAAAAGACAATGAAAAAATAATGTTTTATTGTTTTCCAAAAACACCCTGCCCTGATCTCATGCTCCCTCTCCAACTTGAAAATTCTACATTTGTAATTCTCCAGGAGTATTTTAAGGATGACTCTGATGGTCTAGGCAACTGAAAAACATGTGCTCGGTTGAAAAATATCTCTCTGGGCAGAACAAGTGTTTCCTTGTCACGGCTGGGGATTTACTTTCGAATTAAATGTAAGACTAGCCCTCCCTCAGCTAACCAGTGCAGATTTGTGCCTAAAAAGTCGATCTGTGACTCACCAGAAGCTGTTTTGACTTGGTGGTAATGGTTTCGAGGTTGCTGATTAATTGTCCAATAAGTGGTACCTTCTCCACTGCCTGCCACCAAGAAGGTGCTCCAGAAAGGTGCTCATTATTGCCTTTCATATTCTCATCGTTATCTGATCTTGAGCCTCCCCATCAGTAAAAGGAAGGGGTGGGAATGAGAGATGGCAGGAGAGTTGGCTCGCAGGCCAGCTTGGTCTTCCTCTGCGCCCTGAATGTCAGTCGGAGCCTGCTTATTATGAGATGGAGGGAGGGAAAGCCACAAGCCAGCTTCTCACTTTCCACAACGTCCACCTACCACTGAGTTTGTTGTTTATTTAGTATTTTTCTCTAAGTAGAGAGCAGTAGAGGAATTGGGAGCTCAGCCATGGGAGCCAACTCTGTTGGCGTGAGTCCCAGCTCTGCTTCTGAATGACTGTGTGAACTTGGACAAGTGGCTTGACCTCTCTGGGCCTCAGTTGCCTTATCTGTAAAGTGGGGGTAAATATAATCACAGACTCATAGGACTGTTCTGAGAACTAAATGTTTTCAGAACTCCTTGCCTGGCCCTGTGACGCCTTCAGGAAGCGCTGGCTCTTTTGACTTGAACAGTTTCATGTATGAGGCACCTACTGTGTGCCAGCCGTTGTTTTTGGGCTCTGTGATGCGCTACCCGCTCAGCGTGTTTGTCCTCGGTTCTCAGGACCGCGTGCCGAGCCCGCCCCCGATAGGCTCCGCGCCATGCCGGGCCTGCCTGGTCCCTGCGGACCCCTCGGCCCGGGGCTCCCGCAGCGCCCTCCCGAGCGCCCGCGGTGCCAGGCTAGCGGCCTTCAGCTGCGACGAAAGTACTTTCATCATCCCTGACTTTCTCTTCCTCATGTTTTCATCTGTTTACATATTTATTTCCTGCCTCGAATAGCCCTTCTCCCATCTGGAATGCCGGCTCTGCGACCTCTGGGACTTCGACTCTGTTTGATTGTGGCCTTGAGTCCCTTACCGGTCCAGTTACTGCATATTCCATCACATACTGTGCGCCGGGCTTCAAAGAACTGCCTGTCCCTGTGTCCGGCATCCTAGAGATGATCCTGCGGTGTCTCTTTGAATGTCCCCTGTGCTCCTGGGTCCCTCGCTCCCTCCAGCTGCCGCTAACCTAAGACGGCAAGTTCTGCGGTGCAGACACGCATCCGGTCAGTTCTGCCAAGTCTCAGTGCCCACCAGCCGAGGGGCCAGCCCACCACATCCTGGGAGTGCTGGCTCCTGGTCAGCTCCATGGGAAGGAAGCCAAGAATGGCCCGGAAACTACCGGACAGGCTAACAGCCAGCCTCTTGAAGACTCCAAGTGGCCAGTGAAATGCTCCAACAGGAATAATGGATGGTGGGCTCAGAATTCTCTCGTGTTGTCTCTCAGACAGCTCTCAGAGGCAGCTGCGCCTCCCCACCTTCCCAGCTGCTCACCTCTTCCAAGCCACCATATCTCCCTGCTTCTGTCCTGACCCCCGACAGCCCAGTCCTCGCCTTGAAGCCTGACTAGATCTGTCTCCTCCAGGCTGCCACACATCTAACAACTCCCACTGCACTTTTAGAAAGAGAGAGAGAGAGAGAGACAGAGACAGGCAGAAGAAAGAAAGAAAGAAAGAAAGAAAGAAAGAAAGAAAGAAAGAAAGAAAGAAAGAAAGAAAGAAAGAAAGAAAGAAAGAAAGAAAGAAAGAAAGAAAGAAAGAAAGAAAGAAAGAAAGAAAGAAAGAAAGAAAGAGAAGGAAGGAAGGAAGGAAGGAAGGAAAGAAAGAAAGAAAGAAAGAAAGAAAGAAAGAAAGAAAGAAAGAAAGAAAGAAAGAAAGAAAAGAAAGAAAGAAAGAGAAAGAAGGAAGGAAGGAAAGAAAGAAAGAAAGAAAGAAAGAAAGAAAGAAAGAAAGAAAGAAAGAAAGAAAAGAAAGAAAGAAAAGAAAGAAAGAAAAAGGAAGGAACGAAGGAAGGAAGGAAGGAAGGGAGAAAGAAAGAAAGAAAAAGAAAGAAAGAAAGAAAGAGAAAGAGAGAGAAAGAAAAGAAAGAAAATGGAGGGAGGGAAGAATGGAAGACAGAGAGAGAAAATTATAGTGGGCCTCACCAGGGCTGAGACAGTCCTGAATGTCTGGCCCACAGCTACTCTCTGACCTAATGACCTTCCCTCCTCCCCTTCCACCACATTCCAGCCACAGGGCCTTTGCACTTGCTGTTTCCTGTGTCTGGAGCCTCTCCCTCAGATTCCATACTGCATTTTCCCCCACATGAATCTGCTCAGGCTGATTCAGTGGCCTTATCACAACCCAGTGGCCCTCTCTGCTCTGACTGCCCTGATTTTCTTTCACAGTGTGACACAAAATCCCGAGTTTATTTGTGTGTTCATGGTCTGAATTTCCCCACTGGGATGTCAGCTCCAAGAGGGCAGGGACCACTCTGTCAGCAGCATCTAAAGCAATGCCTAGCACATAGTAGGTGCTGAATAAGGAGCTGTTGATTGAATGAATGAATGAATAAATGACCCATTGAATCAGTCCTCGCCACCCAAGTGTAAGCTCCTTCATGTCAGGGACCCTTCTCTTTTCCATCGTGGTCACCAGCACCTGGCTCTGCTCCGGCCAAAAGGACATTGCTCAGGAATACTTGTTGCCGAAATTTATCCAGCCTAAAGGAACATGTGTGCTTCTTTTTGTTGGGCGCATGGTTAGGGGGGCCAAGGGTAACATGAAATAACCATCGGCCTTTATTCTGTAGCCCTATGATTGGATCAGCACTTGGGGCAGGTGAGAGCATCGATCTGTGAATGAATTAATAATTCATTTTCAGTCACTGTCATGCAAGACAGAAAAGGCAACGTTTTCGAGGAGCGTGTGGTACAGAAGCCCTTGGGGGTCCCCGAGACCCTTTCAGGGAAGCTGAGACGAAAACCATTTTCATCATAATACTGTAATAGTTATTTACTGACATATAACAAGTTACCCTAAGATGTAGTGGCTTAAAATAGCAATAAAGAGCCAGGAATTCAGGACCAGCTCTACTGGAGGTGGGGGGTGGGCAGTTCCGTCTCAGGGTCTTTCATGAGTTTGCAGTCGAGATGCTGGCTGGAGCTGCATCATCTGAAGGCTTGACCGGGGCTGGAGGGCATACCTCCAAGCGCCTCGTTTCCATGGCCGGCAGGTTAGATCCTCTCCAGTGGGTTGCTTGAGTGGCCTCCCAACGTGGCAGTTGGCTTCCCCCGGAGACCAGAGTGGAAACAGCAAAGCCTTTTATGACAGCCTCAGCGATCACTCACCCTCAGTTCCCTGTATTCTGACCCCATCAACCATCTCTGATTCGGTGTGGGATAGGATGACACACGGGCGTGGCTCCCAGGAGGCAAGGATTACTGGAGGCCGTTTGGAGAGACTGACTCGCCAGATGCAATGACGTGATTTGCCCTTTTCGCTCTCTGTCACAAGTGCACAGTGGCACGGGACGGTGTCTTCCCTCTAACAGCTAATGCAAGGTGCGCTTTTGTCATCTTGAGTTTCCAGAAGTTCCGGTTTTAATTTCTAATACAATAAATAGCGCTCCGCACAACCTACGTAAGCCATAGCCCTTTGGGATCCTTAGTAATTTTTAAGACTGTAAAGGGACCCTGAGACCAAAAAGTTTGAGAGCCCCTGACCTGGTAAGGAAGGCTGGGAGAGGTGGATACTAGAATAAAAAAACATGCTTAGGGAGAGGTGAATGCCAGACTTCGTCTTCCTGAGCAAGCAGTTCTTTACAAGTGTGCCAGTTAACCGTGAGCAGGGATTTTTATTCATTATTTATCTTTCCAACTAGAATCCTCTTCATGTGACTTTCCCTTCAAAAAAATCATGATTAATATTCCCAAGGCAATGGGAAAAGAGCCAAAAGGAGACGTCAAGCTACCTGTGTAGAGGCTTCATGGGCAGAATGACCTGTTGGTTCATTCCTTGAACAAACTGTTATTGGCTGTCCACAGTACGCCAGATGAATGTCCTAGATTTTGAGTAACCAAAATAACCAAGGGTCCTGCTTACCTGCTACGTGAATTAACATGCCCTTCATTAATGACATCGGAAGGAAAAGAGGCTGGGCTGGGTTTAGAAGCCTGACTTCTCTGTCTTGGGAAAGATGCTGTGAAAATAACATGTGTGTTTCCTCTTCCTAATTCGTGTCCTAAGGGAAGATCCAAACCACTGGTCCAAGCAGAGTCTTCATGCAGATTAGAAAGAGGTTCCCCTCCATAAGACACTAGACTCCCCTCTGTCAGAAAATATATTATATCTCTGATGTGAACGGGGAGCCCTTGTGCAGTGTGAAACCTGCCCAAATGTACTTGGCAGCCCTGCCTGGACTTACCTGCAAGCCAAGTAAAACCCACTTTCCTTAGTTACAGGGGAAGAGATGCTATCTAGCTGTTGTTCATTCTTTTGTCAGTTTTCCTTTCAACCTCATTTGAGGTTTTAGCACCAGACTAAGGGCTCTGATTTTCGCCTTGTCTGTGTCAAGAATCTAAAGTGACTGTTATTAGTGGCTTGAGGTTCTTGGTGTGCCTTTTACCTCCTTCCCTTCCAGAAGGGCCTTGAAAAGGTGGGATTTATTAGAAAACTAGTCTATGAGAAGTTTATAATTCCTTTCCAGTGACTACTGTCAGGCAGTCCTGGCAGTGACGGCGTCCTCACTCTTGCTGATAAATGCCGGCTTGGGTGGGTGTACACTTCACCCACAAAAAGGATAAATGATCAAGTTACTCAGAGCAGGAACTTTAAACCCACTCACTCTCATCAGACCTGAAATTCACTTACAAATGCGAATATTATCTCAGATGCCCGCTTGCATAATATTAAGAGATTCTAAATAACAAACTTTCTAAGATACTGCATTGTGTATGGAAGAAGAGGGGGAAAAATAGTTTTCCAAATGTTTGCAGAATCCTTGCTGTGCTCTAGTGCAGACGTCACTGACGCCAAATTCCCTGCATACTAAAATTTCTCGAGAATAAAAAATGAAAGGAATTGTTAATGGAAATTCATTTTCAAGAACCTTAGGTGGGTGCCGATTTGAATGAGAATTCATCTTGGTATTTTGCTTTATAAATTAATATAAGAACATCTAGATGAAATGAGACTTTTTTTTGTCTCCAGCTGGAGTTTGCCGCGGAGTTTAAAAAGGTCAAAATCGGCACATTCATTTATTTTATTGAAAAGCGTTCCCTTTTGCCTTCCAAACACGCAGGTGAGAGGGTTCCAGCTTTCCCTTTGAGGGACCACCTACGACCAGGTTGCATATGAACCCCTGAGATGGATCTCCATTAACTCAAAGCAACCTACCGCGAAGGTGTAACCCCTCGCGGCTGCAGGCAAATATTCGAAGAGCCCCGGGCAGTTTGTAATTCTGTTTCTGACTCTAAAGAGAACTCCTGAGCCGCCGTGGCTGACCGAGCGGATACCGCTTACCCGGCGCACAGTCCTGCCGAGCCGCCTCCCTGCCCCAAGTCCTGCCCCAGGTGAGAGTTGCCCTTTGCTCACAGGTTATGGGAGAGCCCAAGGCTGAGGGCAGTAGTGCGTGCTTCCCGGGGTACGTTCAAGGGCCCCGGAAGCTGGGTCCAGCCACTTCCTGATGCTCCCCCAGAAACCCCCCTCCATCTCATCTCTGTTACTCCACTCACTCAGGGTGGACAGCCATCCTTCCTCCCTGTAGCCAATCCAGAGTCTGAGAGACCAGCTCAAAGGCTGTAGCTATGGTCTAAGGCTTTTTTTTTTTTACTGTAACCCTTCCAAATTACTCTTGCTGTCTGAGTTTTAGGGTGTCACCCCTATGCCCCTCTCCTCTCTGCGAAGAACTGGACTGGATGCCTTCCTTGGTCCTGTGAGTGGCCAAAGGCCACGGTGAGTCGTAAGCCCCTTCCCTGACATCTACTCAGCACTACAGTTTATACAGTACTTTCCCGAACTGGTCTTGTTTTATGTTCATCAGTGTCAGTCGTGGAAAATCCTCCGTAGAGGCAGACATCACCAGTGTCCCTCTGAAAATGCGGCCATGTGGTCCTGGGGACTCTAACCTGATAGGGTCAGAGGCAAAAACTAGCCAGACTCTTCAGAATCTGTAGCCACCCCAGTTTGGTGAATTCGTGAGATCCATGTTTGCTGAATCACGCTGAGATTCATTTCTGTGATAATAATAGTTACCACCTCCTGAGGGCTGGCACTGTCCTAAGGACTTCATCTTCATCGCTTCATGTAATCCTCATGGCAGCTGCTTCGGCAATGTCTGAGCATAGATCATCTTCAGTTTATGGACAAAGAGCAGTGAGGCTGGTGGACGGAGCTAACACTCCTGCAGTTACACAGCTTGGAAAGGGTGCAAACGGGGTTTGAACTCATCCAGTGTCTGTCTTCTTCACCTTCACACTTTATGTGGAAAATATTTATGATAAAAGGGTACACAGGAGGAGGTGGATGATGGTGAAGCTGTTAATGATGGTGGTGGTGGTGATGATGGTGGTGATGGTGATGGCGATGATGGTGATGATGGTGATGGTGGTGGTGATGGTGATGGTGGTGATGATGGTGGTGATGGTGGTGATGGTAATCGTGATGGTGACGGTGGTGGTGATGATGACGGTCTTGGTAATAGTGATGATATCATCTCTGAGAACAGGCAAAAGTCATATCTGATGAATAAGAAGGTTGGAGAAAGAGAATAATGTCTTTGATTCAAAAGGAGCTGTCAATTTATTGAAGAGATTTACTTCTTTCCTTCCTTGTGTTCCAAGTTCACTCTGACAGTAGTTCCCAAGGGTGAGCAGCGACAACATCTCATATGTGGGTTCCTCACAGGAGTAGATCGTGGCCTCCCTGTAGGGTGACCAGTCATCCCAGTTTGCTGGGACTGAGGAGGTTCCCAGGATATGGGACTTTCAGTTTTAAAACTGGGACAGTTTGGGCAAACCAGGATGAGCTGGTTTCTCTACCTCCCAAACCGACTTTGTTGCCACACACAGGATGTGTATGGTCCACTGTCATTATTTTAAGACCATCTCATTGCTTTATAAGCAGAGATTCTTAACTGGACAAAAGTCCTTTGTCTTAACGCAGCTGGAAAATGGATTTTGTTTGCAGTCCATACATATCAGTTGGAAGATTTCACACAAATACGTTCTGATTCCTGACTTCTCTTGAAAGAATCAGAAGATCCGGCAAAAATCCGTGGCCCAGATTTTCACGTGACAGCGGCTAGTGGAGTCCTTTGGACCCGCATAAACTAGGGTCTGCAAAAGTTTCTACCAAGTCTGTTTCATCCTTTTGTTTTGCCTGCCTAAACTCTGGAGGCATCTCAGCTGAAATAACGCACAGGATTTGCACAGTGCTCGGCGTTCAGGAAGTCCTCTGCTGTCCGCGTTTATGGTGCCTTCTCGGTAACTGCGTCTCTTCACCCAAGCGCACCGCAGCCGGTCAGCAGTAGAAAGGAGCGCGTGCTGGCGCGGGCTGCAGCACGCCTGGACTTCGACGGCATCTTGCGAAGAAAAAGAAGCCAGCCCCGAACGACTGCATGTTGTGAAATTCCACTGATAGGAGATGCCGGAATGGGGAAACCCAGAGAGAAAGAAAGTAACTTTGTGGCTGCCCGGGCTGGGAGGGCATAGTGGTGACAGCTGAGAGATACGGGGTTTCTTTTTAAGGGTGATGTGCTATAAAAGTTACTGTAGAGATGGGACACCACTCTGTGGGTCTGCTCAGCACAATTAGGTTACACGCTTTAAATGGGTGAATGGTGTGGCATGTGAAGTGTATCTCAAAAAGCCGTTGTTGTTTTTTTTTAATTGATGGAGCCTAGTTCAATTTCAAGTGCAAATGCTGCACCCCTTTGAGGTCATAAATATCTGAAAGGATGAAGAGAGACACAGGAGGCTCTCCGGGGAGGCGTGAACCCATCCCTGCGGAGAATGTAGACCCTAGAAGCCAAGAGCCCGGGTTTGAGTCTGAACACCCAGGACCACCAGTCCACGCTGGTACCCGGGTCCTCCCCGCTGCCACGTGATGGGTCCCCCTTCACGCATCCAGGTCCAGCCTCCAGGCCTTTGTCTACACTATCGTCCCCACGTGGACACGTCTGTCGCCTCCCTCACTGACCCACGTCCACTTCTCCTTCTATAATAACAGTAGGCCAGTCACAGCAGACGTGTCTCCCAGTATCACACTAGGATGGACATGGCCGGGTCCTGACCCCCAGTCCCGAGGAGTGTGACCTTATTCGGAAATGAGGTCTTTGCAGATGTGATTAAGGTGAGGATCGAGATGGGATCATCGCAGATCAGGGCGGCCCTGAATCCGACGAGTGTCCTCGTGAAAGATGGAACAGGAGACGCAGAGACACAGAAGAAGACTGCAGGCAGACGGAGGCGGAGACTGAGGGATGCGGCCACCAGCCAGAGAATGGCAGGGTGCGGCCACCGCCGGAAGCTGGGGGAGGCAGGAAGGACGCTTCTGTAGGGCCTTAGGAGGGAGCACAGCCCGGCCGACACCTTGACCTCGGACTTCCGGCCTTCAGAACCGTGAGAGAATAAATGTCTGTTGTTTGAAGCCACCAAGTTTATGGTTCTCTGTCACAGCGGCCTTTTTAAAGAAGAGGAGGCTGAGGCCCAGAAAGGCTTAGTAACTTGCCAAGGACACACAGCTCATGAGCGGCCGACTGTGGTTTGAATCAGGTGCTTTGTGCTGTGATCTCCTCCACTCCACCAGCTGGGACGGCCGGGCAGAGACCCAGGAGGGGTTTCAGCGAGCGTCGGACAAACCCGGAGCAGCGGCTGACTGTCTGCAGGCTCTCCCCACCCCTACGACTGCGATCATCTCTCACTGACCCTCACAGACCACTGCTTCCTTGCATTTGCCGGAAAAACCGCAGAGGCAACAAAACAGGCTCTCGTTCCCTTAATCACTTGAAAGGAAGAGGCAAGAGCTCTCTTCTCCCCAGGCTCCTATTTGTCTGCGTCAGGAACTGCATGCGGGACACAGGACTTTGCCGACCGGATGACCGTGTCTGCTTCTCAAAATTAAATCTGCACAGCCGAGCCCAGGCAGAGGAAGCTGGAACTCTTCCCCACTAATTTGCAAAAGGTCTGCATTCATCAGCAGGCTCAGCCCAGGGGCAGCCGGGGGGCCTGGGGGCTGCTGCTCAAGGGGCTCAACCCTCTTGATGTGGACCTCACGTCCTGGTGGATCCTCGCAGACTTCTCAGCAGACACGCTCCTTAACGATTAAGGAGGAGAGCAGGGATGCTCGGCCCAGCCAGCGGGAGAGACACCACCCAGCCGGCAGCTCTAGTGCACGTGCCACGCCAGCAGCAGCCAGAGGATGCTCTGCGCGCCCTGGAAACCTCCTAATTCAGACACTGCATTTGCTGGTGTAGACGAGGGCCAGATATTTTTTTATCCTAATTTTACGAAGAAATTAGAGATGGTGGCATGTGAAATACTTGTAATTTTAGATGGATGATAGATAGATAATGAATTTAAATGGTTGGCAGCATAAAACATTTTTTTGTTATGTTTGCTACATTAAGCTGTTTCGGACTACCCTTCTTACTTTCTTCAGATTTTTTCTTTTTCATTTTTTTTTTTGTTTGTTTGGTGATAGACCAGAATGTCTCCTTTCTGTCCTATTATCTGGTTCTTTTCAAATTCTCTTTAACACACAGATTAAATTTGATGCTAGAGCCATGGTTCAGTGACCCTGAGCCAAAACCTACCCTAGTCATTCATTTCATTCTGGAGTGTTAGGGAAATTTAAATACGACGGAATTAGTCATCGCGAAATGCAAATTAAAGCATCATTATGCTTGCTGGAATGGCTGATTTTTTTTCAAATGGACTATACTTCAGTTTTAAAAAAAAAGACAGATCATCTCAAGTGTTGGCCTGGACATGGGGAAACTGGAACCTGCGTGTGTCGGTGGCAGGAACGTAAAATGATGAGCCGTTTGGCAGTTTATCAACGCATTACGTGCTCGCTTGCCTGCGAGCCGGTGACTCTGCCCCTAGCTGTCTGAGGAATGGAAACCTCCTGCCCGCCCGGAGACGGGGGGACAAACATTGTGGCACAGCACTGCTCGTAACCGCCCCAAACTGGGACCAGTCCAAATACCCGTCCACTTGGGAAGCGGAAACAAATTGAGGGACAAAGAACAGAACACTGTTTGGCAGTAAGAAGGGGAAAAAAGCTACTAAGGCAGCAAACAGCCTGGCGGAAAGAAGCCAGGCACACACACACACACACACAAATTACATGTTGTAGGAGTCCACAATAGGAAATTTCTAGAAAAGACAAAACTTGCGAGACGGGAAGCCCGTCGGTGACTGCCTGGGGCCCGATGCAGGAGCAGAGACTAACTGCAGATGGTGCAAGGGGGGCTCAGGCCGATGAAAGTGCTCTGAGGCGGAGGAGCGGTGGTGGTTCACGCCGCTGCGTGAAGCCACGGACGTTGGTCACACTGCGCAGTTAAAAGGGGTAGGTTGCATAGTGTGTGTATTTGTCCTCAGAATGTGTCCCCTGGGGCCGTCAAAGGGCTCGGGGAGTAAACTGCATTCTACTCTTAACCCGGGGGATGCAGGTTGTGGCTTGTCCTTTGTTCAGAAAAGGTCAGGAACGGGGAGACCTCTCCGTTTGCTGCGAGGCCGTGTTACCGATCTCGGCCACTAGGCGGTGCTATCACCCATTGCTAACGAGGGAGACTATCGGTTTTCAGTGTGTGATTACAGCCAAGGAGGATTCATGGGGCGTTTTGGAGAAGCGTGGGCAGGCAGTGCTGAGAGCAGCATGAGTTCTCTGTGCCAACAACTAGCATGGCATTCGCTGGGCAGTGAGATGTGGAAACCTTCCGGCCACTGCCGAGGCAGCCCACGGACTCAGAGCGGACCCCTGGCCCTGCCCGTGCGTCCTGCCCCCTGGAGAAGGCCTGGGGTACCAGCCGTGCTCATGCCCAGGCCGCCGAGCGCCCGGGAAGACGTGGAGCCGGGGACGCGCCCAGCTCAGCTAGGGCCCCTCCCTCCCACCACCTCGCGACTGCACCTCGCCCCCCACCCCGGACCAGCTGGGTGCTCTTGGCATTCACCCGGCGGCATCTCCTTGACAGAATGTGGGGCGGCCCCTGTTGCCCAGATTCAGTCGTGCTGCCCGTCCCGTCCCTGAGTCCGACACCCGTTCTGGGACCCAAGATCCTTCTGTCAAATTCCCTTTGGCTTGAGTTGTGCAGAGTTCATTTCTGAGCTCGCAGTCCCAAAGGCGCACTTGGTGAAAAGCTCTCTGGATGAGCACCAGGAAAGCCCACTTCCACAATCCTCCCCTCTTAGGCCCCACGGCTGTGGGATCAAGAGCTCACCGTCGGTACCTCGGGCCTCCGAGTTAGCATCTCCCTCGCCCTGGGGCAACCCAGTGGCCCTGGCAGGGGCCTCCATTTAGCTCAGTGCATCGTGCTTGAGCATAAGTGTGTCTACTAGAGAGCTGGCTGTGTCCACGTGGACACCATGCTGGCTCCTTTGGGGGACATCCCGACTAGCTGGCTTCCGGAAGAGATGAGAGCTGGGATTTAAGCGATTCACACAAAGCTTATTTATCATATTCACGCAAAGCTGGGTGCAGGTCACCCTGGGCTCTGTTCTATCCAGTAGCTTAGGGATTTGACTCACGCCATCCCGCACCCAGTGTTGCCCGACCAGGGACAGAAAACAGAGACCTGGACTATTTACAACAGCCAACACATGGGCACAGCCTAAGTGTCCATTGACAGATGACTGGGTAAACAAGATGTGGGGGGGGTTACATATATATAGTGGAATACTACTCTGCCATAAAAATGAGATAACGCCATTTGCAGCAAAGTGGATGGACCTAGAGATAATCGTTACTTACGTGAAGTAAGTCAGACAGAGAAAGACAAATATTATATGATGTCACGTATATGTGGAATCTAAACAAATGACACAAATGAACTTATTTACAAAAGAGACTCACAGACAGAGAAAATAAGCTAACAGTTACCAAAGGGGAAAGAGGGAAGGGGGATAAATTAGGAGTTTGGGATGAACAGATACACACTACCTTATATGGAACAGATAAACAACAAGGATTTACCATACAGCACAGGGAACTATATTCAATACCTTGCAATGGCCCATCATGGAAAAAAATCTGAGAAAAGAATCTGAGAAAGAACTGAATCACTTTGCTGTACACCTGAAACTAACCCAGCATTGTAAACCAACGATGCACCAGTAAGAACAAACAGCAGAGAGCTGTTCCGCTGGCTCTGACCTGCCTCAGCCCAGAAGGGAAACACACCAACTGCCTGCATGGGTCATGGGCCGCGAGGGGACTGGGACACCTGACCTTCTCAGTGACTCGGGAAGGAGAGGAGGGCTGGGCACGGAAGCACACCTGGAAAGTCTCTGACGCCAGCCGTGTGCTGTTGGTGACAGAGAGGGTCCCAAGGAACAGGAGCAACACAGGTAGGACCGGCCTCTTCTGCCCGCTCCCTAGTGTCCCTGGGGCAGCCTCTGCCCCCAGGACTGGCCTGTGAAACATCCTTGACTCACAGCCATTGCGTCTGTCTATACTTCCGTGAGGCAAAAAGATCAAAAACAGAAAGCGACTACATCGTTGAGAAATAAAGGACATATTTCTCAACTGCCACCTTTCTTGCAAAAAAAAAAAAAAAAGTGACATCTCGCTGGGAAGTTGATGTCTCGTATTCCGTGTGCCATCCCAAAGGGCGGTTCCATTTAATAACTCAATTACAGCGCTGGACCTTCTGCCGACTCTTGCCTTCTTAAATTGAATTGTTTTTTGTTTTAAATGAACGTTTTGGAATAGGTTCTCCATCTTGTATTAGAAGCCAATTGACGGATAACTCGAGTTCGGCTCCTGCACCCCAGTTTGCGCTGTGAATGAATTGGAAGTAAATGAGGTGGGAGTTGGGCTTCCCTGTAGTGGCAGAAGCCAGAATTACTGGTCCGTGGGCTGCCAGCCCGCAGCGCTGTTAGCGTCCGTCCTCAGGGACGGAGGGAAATTTGCTCCGCTAGCGTTCGGGACGAGCGGCAACTCCCCAGGACTGATCTGTTAAATGGTTTGCTGTTGCGAGTCCGTGTTTCTCCAGTGGTTAACGGCTGGCGGAAATTCAGAGATGCAGTCCTTCGCATCTCCCCACCACTGGGAAATCCACCCGCCTGGACCCGTGCGGGTCAGTTCCAGCAAGACCAGCTACCTTTTGTGTTCCGACCCTCCGGGTGCCCCCAAGGGACTCTTACAAGAGTCTCATTAAAAAAAAAGAATTATAAAAAGGACCTTTCCAACAACA
>NW_027329056.1:0-24390 GCF_048564905.1 Vicugna pacos | reverse complement strand
AACCGGCACTAGGAAACAGACTGAGAAAGCAGAGTAAGGGTTTCTCCTGCAACCCGTTCCCTTGGTGCTGGATGAACGAACGTCTCTCCACATGCTCAGTTCTGAGAGATAAGTGTGTGTGAAAGCTGTCCCTTCACCTAGCTTGTAGGGAACACAAAGTTTCTTTTCAGTTGCCAACTCCACTCCATACATATATATGGGGAGGTACAAGCTCCAAATCGGTTTACAGTGAAAACGGCAGGCACTTCAACCGGCACTAGGAAACAGACTGAGAAACCAGAGTAAGGGTTTCTCCTGCAACCCGTTCCCTTGGTGCTGTATGAACGAACGTCTCTCCACATGCTCAGTTCTGAGAGATAAGTGTGTGTGAAAGCCGTCCTTCACCTAGCTTGAAGGGAACACAAAGTTTCTTTTCAGTTGCCAACTCCACTCCATACATATATATGGGGAGGTACAAGCTCCAACTCGGTTTTACAGTGAAAACGGGCAGGCACTTCAAACCGGCACTAGGAAACAGACTGAGAAACCAGAGTAAGGGTTTCTCCTGCAACCCGTTCCCTTGGTGCTGGATGAACGAACGTCTCTCCACATGCTCAGTTCTGAGAGATAAGTGTGTGTGAAAGCCGTCCTTCACCTAGCTTGAAGGGAACACAAAGTTTCTTTTCAGTTGCCAACTCCACTCCATACATATATATGGGGAGGTACAAGCTCCAACTCGATTTTACAGTGAAAACGGCAGGCACTTCCAACCGGCACTAGGAAACAGACTGAGAAAGCAGAGTAAGGGTTTCTCCTGCAACCCGTTCCCTTGGTGCTGGATGAACGAACGTCTCTCCACATGCTCAGTTCTGAGAGATAAGTGTGTGTGAAAGCCGTCCTTCACCTAGCTTGAAGGGAACACAAAGTTTCTTTTCAGTTGCCAACTCCACTCCATACATATATATGGGGAGGTACAAGCTCCAACTCGGTTTTACAGTGAAAACGGCAGGCACTTCAAACCGGCACTAGGAAACAGACTGAGAAACCAGAGTAAGGGTTTCTCCTGCAACCCGTTCCCTTGGTGCTGGATGAACGAACGTCTCTCCACATGCTCAGTTCTGAGAGATAAGTGTGTGTGAAAGCCGTCCTTGACCTAGCTTGAAGGGAACACAAAGTTTCTTTTCAGTTGCCAACTCCACTCCATACATATATATGGGGAGGTACAAGCTCCAACTCGGTTTTACAGTGAAAACGGCAGGCACCTCAAACCGGCACTAGGAAACAGACTGAGAAACCAGAGTAAGGGTTTCTCCTGCAACCCGTTCCCTTGGTGCTGGATGAACGAATCGTCTCTCCACATGCTCAGTTCTGAGAGATAAGTGTGTGTGAAAGCCGTCCTTCACCTAGCTTTAAGGGAACACAAAGTTTCTTTTCAGTTGCCAACTCCACTCCATACATATATATGGGGAGGTACAAGCTCCAACTCGGGTTTACAGTGAAAACGGCAGGCACTTCAAACCGGCACTAGGAAACAGACTGAGAAACCAGAGTAAGGGTTTCTCCTGCAACCCGTTCCCTTGGTGCTGGATGAACGAACGTCTCTCCACATGCTCAGTTCTGAGAGGTAAGTGTGTGTGAAAGCCGTCCTTCACCTAGCTTGAAGGGAACACAAAGTTTCTTTTCAGTTGCCAACTCCACTCCATACATATATATGGGGAGGTACAAGCTCCAACTCGGTTTTACAGTGAAAACGGCAGGCACTTCAAACCGGCACTAGGAAACAGACTCAGAAAGCAGAGTAAGGGTTGCTCCTGCAACCCGTTCCCTTGGTGCTGGATGAACGAACGTCTCTCCACATGCTCAGTTCTGAGAGATAAGTGTGTGTGAAAGCCGTCCTTCACCTAGCTTGAAGGGAACACAAAGTTTCTTTTCAGTTGCCAACCTAAACTCCATACATATATATGGGGAGGTACAAGCTCCAACTCGGTTTTACAGTGAAAACGGCAGGCACTTCAAACTGGCACTAGGAAACAGACTGAGAAACCAGAGTAAGGGTTTCTCCTGCAACCCGTTCCCTTGGTGCTGGATGAACGAACGTCTCTCCACATGCTCAGTTCTGAGAGATAAGTGTGTGTGAAAGCCGTCCTTCACCTAGCTTGAAGGGAACACAAAGTTTCTTTTCAGTTGCCAACTCCACTCCATACATATATATGGGGAGGTACAAGCTCCAACTCGGTTTTACAGTGAAAACGGCAGGGCACTTCAAACCGGCACTAGGAAACAGACTGAGAAAGCAGAGTAAGGGTTTCTCCTGCAAACCGTTCCCTTGGTGCTGGATGAACGAACGTCTCTCCACATGCTCAGTTCTGAGAGATAAGTGTGTGTGAAAGCCGTCCTTGACCTAGCTTGAAGGGAACACAAAGTTTCTTTTCAGTTGCCAACTCCACTCCATACATATATATGGGGAGGTACAAGCTCCAACTCGGTTTTACAGTGAAACGGCAGGCACTTCAAACCGGCACTAGGAAACAGACTGAGAAACCAGAGTAAGTGTTTCTCCTGCAAACCGTTCCCTTGGTGCTGGATGAAACGAACGTCTCTCCACATGCTCAGTTCTGAGAGATAAGTGTGTGTGAAAGCTGTCCTTCACCTAGCTTGTAGGGAACACAAAGTTTCTTTTCAGTTGCCAACTCCACTCCATACATATATATGGGGAGGTACAAGCTCCAAATCGGTTTTTACAGTGAAAACGGCAGGCACTTCAAACCGGCACTAGGAAACAGACTGAGAAACCAGAGTAAGGGTTTCTCCTGCAACCCGTTCCCTTGGTGCTGTATGAACGAACGTCTCTCCACATGCTCAGTTCTGAGAGATAAGTGTGTGTGAAAGCCGTCCTTCACCTAGCTTGAAGGGAACACAAAGTTTCTTTTCAGTTGCCAACTCCACTCCATACATATATATGGGGAGGTACAAGCTCCAACTCGGTTTTACAGTGAAAAAGGCAGGCACTTCAAACCGGCACTAGGAAACAGACTGAGAAACCAGAGTAAGGGTTTCTCCTGCAACCCGTTCCCTTGGTGCTGGATGAACGAACGTCTCTCCACATGCTCAGTTCTGAGAGATAAGTGTGTGTGAAAGCCGTCCTTCACCTAGCTTGAAGGGAACACAAAGTTTCTTTTCAGTTGCCAACTCCACTCCATACATATATATGGGGAGGTACAAGCTCGAACTCGGTTTTACAGTGAAAACGGCAGGCACTTCCAACCGGCACTAGGAAACAGACTGAGAAAGCAGAGTAAGGGTTTCTCCTGCAACCCGTTCCCTTGGTGCTGGATGAACGAACGTCTCTCCACATGCTCAGTTCTGAGAGATAAGGTGTGTGTGAAAGCCGTCCTTCACCTAGCTTGAAGGGAACACAAAGTTTCTTTTCAGTTGCCAACTCCACTCCCAATACATATATAATGGGGAAGGTACAAGCTCCAACTCGGTTTTTACAGTGGAAAACGGCAGGCACTTCAAACCGGCACTAGGAAACAGACTGAGAAAGCAGAGTAAGGGTTTCTCCTGCAACCCGTTCCCTTTGTGCTGGATGAACGAACGTCTCTCCACATGCTCAGTTCTGAGAGATAAGTGTGTGTGAAAGCCGTCCTTCACCTAGCTTGAAGGGAACACAAAGTTTCTTTTCAGGTTGCCAACTCCACTCCATACATATATATGGGGAGGTACAAGCTCCAACTCGGTTTTACAGTGAAAACGGCAGGCACTTCAAACCGGCACTAGGAAACAGACTGAGAAAGCAGAGTAAGGGTTTCTCCTGCAACCCGTTCCCTTGGTGCTGGATGAACGAACGTCTCTCCACATGCTCAGTTCTGAGAGATAAGTGTGTGTGAAAGCCGTCCTTCACCTAGCTTGAAGGGAACACAAAGTTTCTTTTCAGTTGCCAACTCCACTCCATACATATATATGGGGAGGTACAAGCTCCAACTCGGTTTTACAGTGAAAACGGCATGGCACTTCAAACCGGCACTAGGAAACAGACTGAGAAAGCAGAGTAAGGGTTTCTCCTGCAACCCGTTCCCTTGGTGCTGGATGAACGAACGTCTCTCCACATGCTCAGTTCTGAGAGATAAGTGTGTGTGAAAGCCGTCCTTCACCTAGCTTGAAGGGAACACAAAGTTTCTTTTCAGTTGCCAACTCCACTCCATACATATATATGGGGAGGTACAAGCTCCAACTCGGTTTTACAGTGAAAACGGCAGGCACTTCCAACCGGCACTAGGAAACACACTGAGAAACCAGAGTAAGGGTTTCACCTGCAACCCGTTTCCCTTGGTGTTGGGATGAACGAACGTCTCTCCACATGCTCAGTTCTGAGAGATAAGTGTGTGTGAAAGCCGTCCTTCACCTAGCTTGAAGGGAACACAAAGTTTCTTTTCAGTTGCCAACTCCACTCCATACATATATATGGGGAGGTACAAGCTCCAACTCGGTTTTACAGTGAAAACGGCAGGCACTTCAAACCGGCACTAGGAAACAGACTGAGAAACCAGAGTAAGTGTTTCTCCTGCAAACCGTTCCCTTGGTGCTGGATGAACGAACGTCTCTCCACATGCTCAGTTCTGAGAGATAAGTGTGTGTGAAAGCTCTCCTTCACCTAGCTTGTAGGGAACACAAAGTTTCTTTTCAGTTGCCAACTCCACTCCATACATATATATGGGGAGGTACAAGCTCCAAATCGGTTTTACAGTGAAAACGGCAGGCACTTCAAACCGGCACTAGGAAACAGACTGAGAAACCAGAGTAAGGGTTTCTCCTGCAACCCGTTCCCTTGGTGCTGTATGAACGAACGTCTCTCCACATGCTCAGTTCTGAGAGATAAGGTGTGTGTGAAAGCCGTCCTTCACCTAGCTTGAAGGGAACACAAAGTTTCTTTTCAGTTGCCAACTCCACTCCATACATATATATGGGGAGGTACAAGCTCCAACTCGGTTTTACAGTGAAAACGGCAGGCACTTCAAACCGGCACTAGGAAACAGACTGAGAAACCAGAGTAAGGGTTTCTCCTGCAAACCCGTTCCCTTGGTGCTGGATGAACGAACGTCTCTCCACATGCTCAATTCTGAGAGATAAGTGTGTGTGAAAGCCGTCCTTCACCTAGCTTGAAGGGAACACAAAGTTTCTTTTCAGTTGCCAACTCCACTCCATACATATATATGGGGAGGTACAAGCTCGAACTCGGTTTTACAGTGAAAACGGCAGGCACTTCCAACCGGCACTAGGAAACAGACTGAGAAAGCAGAGTAAGGGTTTCTCCTGCAACCCGTTCCCTTGGTGCTGGATGAACGAACGTCTCTCCACATGCTCAGTTCTGAGAGATAAGTGTGTGTGAAAGCCGTCCTTCACCTAGCTTGAAGGGAACACAAAGTTTCTTTTCAGTTGCCAACTCCACTCCATACATATATATGGGGAGGTACAAGCTCCAACTCGGTTTTACAGTGAAAACGGCAGGCACTTCAAACCGGCACTAGGAAACAGACTGAGAAAGCAGAGTAAGGGTTTCTCCTGCAACCCGTTCCCTTGGTGCTGGATGAACGAACGTCTCTCCACATGCTCAGTTCTGAGAGATAAGTGTGTGTGAAAGCTGTCCTTCACCTAGCTTGTAGGGAACACAAAGTTTCTTTTCAGTTGCCAACTCCACTCCATACATATATATGGGGAGGTACAAGCTCCAAATCGGTTTTACAGTGAAAACGGCAGGCACTTCAAACCGGCACTAGGAAACAGACTGAGAAACCAGAGTAAGGGTTTCTCCTGCAACCCGTTCCCTTGGTGCTGTATGAACGAACGTCTCTCCACATGCTCAGTTCTGAGAGATAAGTGTGTGTGAAAGCCGTCCTTCACCTAGCTTGAAGGAACACAAAGTTTCTTTTCAGTTGCCAACTCCACTCCATACATATATATGGGGAGGTACAAGCTCCAACTCGGTTTTACAGTGAAAACGGCAGGCACTTCAAACCGGCACTAGGAAACAGACTGAGAAACCAGAGTAAGGGTTTCTCCTGCAACCCGTTCCCTTGGTGCTGGATGAACGAACGTCTCTCCACATGCTCAGTTCTGAGAGATAAGTGTGTGTGAAAGCCGTCCTTCACCTAGCTTGAAGGGAACACAAAGTTTCTTTTCAGTTGCCAACTCCACTCCATACATATATATGGGGAGGTACAAGCTCCAACTCGGTTTTACAGTGAAAACGGCAGGCACTTCCAACCGGCACTAGGAAACAGACTGAGAAAGCAGAGTAAGGGTTTCTCCTGCAACCCGTTCCCTTGGTGCTGGATGAACGAACGTCTCTCCACATGCTCAGTTCTGAGAGATAAGTGTGTGTGAAAGCCGTCCTTCACCTAGCTTGAAGGGAACACAAAGTTTCTTTTCAGTTGCCAACTCCACTCCATACATATATATGGGGAGGTACAAGCTCCAACTCGGTTTTACAGTGAAAACGGCAGGCACTTCAAACCGGCACTAGGAAACAGACTGAGAAACCAGAGTAAGGGTTTCTCCTGCAACCCGTTCCCTTGGTGCTGGATGAACGAACGTCTCTCCACATGCTCAGTTCTGAGAGATAAGTGTGTGTGAAAGCCGTCCTTGACCTAGCTTGAAGGGAACACAAAGTTTCTTTTCAGTTGCCAACTCCACTCCATACATATATATGGGGAGGTACAAGCTCCAACTCGGTTTTACAGTGAAAACGGCAGGCACCTCAAACCGGCACTAGGAAACAGACTGAGAAACCAGAGTAAGGGTTTCTCCTGCAACCCGTTCCCTTGGTGCTGGATGAACGAACGTCTCTCCACATGCTCAGTTCTGAGAGATAAGTGTGTGTGAAAGCCGTCCTTCACCTAGCTTTAAGGGAACACAAAGTTTCTTTTCAGTTGCCAACTCCACTCCATACATATATATGGGGAGGTACAAGCTCCAACTCGGGTTTACAGTGAAAACGGCAGGCACTTCAAACCGGCACTAGGAAACAGACTGAGAAACCAGAGTAAGGGTTTCTCCTGCAACCCGTTCCCTTGGTGCTGGATGAACGAACGTCTCTCCACATGCTCAGTTCTGAGAGGTAAGTGTGTGTGAAAGCCGTCCTTCACCTAGCTTGAAGGGAACACAAAGTTTCTTTTCAGTTGCCAACTCCACTCCATACATATATATGGGGAGGTACAAGCTCCAACTCGGTTTTACAGTGAAAACGGCAGGCACTTCAAACCGGCACTAGGAAACAGACTCAGAAAGCAGAGTAAGGGTTGCTCCTGCAACCCGTTCCCTTGGTGCTGGATGAACGAACGTCTCTCCACATGCTCAGTTCTGAGAGATAAGTGTGTGTGAAAGCCGTCCTTCACCTAGCTTGAAGGGAACACAAAGTTTCTTTTCAGTTGCCAACTCCACTCCATACATATATATGGGGAGGTACAAGCTCCAACTCGGTTTTACAGTGAAAACGGCAGGCACTTCAAACCGGCACTAGGAAACAGACTGAGAAACCAGAGTAAGGGTTTCTCCTGCAACCCGTTCCCTTGGTGCTGGATGAACGAACGTCTCTCCACATGCTCAATTCTGAGAGATAAGTGTGAGTGAAAGCCGTCCTTCACCTAGCTTGAAGGGAACACAAAGTTTCTTTTCAGTTGCCAACTCCACTCCATACATATATATGGGGAGGTACAAGCTCGAACTCGGTTTTACAGTGAAAACGGCAGGCACTTCCAACCGGCACTAGGAAACAGACTGAGAAAGCAGAGTAAGGGTTTCTCCTGCAACCCGTTCCCTTGGTGCTGGATGAACGAACGTCTCTCCACATGCTCAGTTCTGAGAGATAAGTGTGTGTGAAAGCCGTCCTTCACCTAGCTTGAAGGGAACACAAAGTTTCTTTTCAGTTGCCAACTCCACTCCATACATATATATGGGGAGGTACAAGCTCCAACTCGGTTTTACAGTGAAAACGGCAGGCACTTCAAACCGGCACTAGGAAACAGACTGAGAAAGCAGACTAAGGGTTTCTCCTGCAACCCGTTCCCTTGGTGCTGGATGAACGAACGTCTCTCCACATGCTCAGTTCTGAGAGATAAGTGTGTGTGAAAGCTGTCCTTCACCTAGCTTGTAGGGAACACAAAGTTTCTTTTCAGTTGCCAACTCCACTCCATACATATATATGGGGAGGTACAAGCTCCAAATCGGTTTTACAGTGAAAACGGCAGGCACTTCAAACCGGCACTAGGAAACAGACTGAGAAACCAGAGTAAGGGTTTCTCCTGCAACCCGTTCCCTTGGTGCTGTATGAACGAACGTCTCTCCACATGCTCAGTTCTGAGAGATAAGTGTGTGTGAAAGCCGTCCTTCACCTAGCTTGAAGGGAACACAAAGTTTCTTTTCAGTTGCCAACTCCACTCCATACATATATATGGGGAGGTACAAGCTCCAACTCGGTTTTACAGTGAAAACGGCAGGCACTTCAAACCGGCACTAGGAAACAGACTGAGAAAGCAGAGTAAGGGTTTCTCCTGCAACCCGTTCCCTTGGTGCTGGATGAACGAACGTCTCTCCACATGCTCAGTTCTGAGAGATAAGTGTGTGTGAAAGCCGTCCTTCACCTAGCTTGAAGGGAACACAAAGTTTCTTTTCAGTTGCCAACTCCACTCCATACATATATATGGGGAGGTACAAGCTCCAACTCGGTTTTACAGTGAAAACGGCAGGCACTTCCAACCGGCACTAGGAAACACACTGAGAAACCAGAGTAAGGGTTTCACCTGCAACCCGTTCCCTTGGTGTTGGATGAACGAACGTCTCTCCACATGCTCAGTTCTGAGAGATAAGTGTGTGTGAAAGCCGTCCTTCACCTAGCTTGAAGGGAACACAAAGTTTCTTTTCAGTTGCCAACTAAACTCCATACATATATATGGGGAGGTACAAGCTCCAACTCGGTTTTACAGTGAAAACGGCAGGCACTTCAAACCGGCACTAGGAAACAGACTGAGAAAGCAGAGTAAGGGTTTCTCCTGCAACCCGTTCCCTTGGTGCTGGATGAACGAACGTCTCTCCACATGCTCAGTTCTGAGAGATAAGTGTGTGTGAAAGCCGTCCTTCACCTAGCTTGAAGGGAACACAAAGTTTCTTTTCAGTTGCCAACTCCACTCCATACATATATATGGGGAGGTACAAGCTCCAACTCGGTTTTACAGTGAAAACGGCAGGCACTTCAAACCGGCACAAGGAAAGAGACTGAGAAAGCAGAGTAAGGGTATCTCCTGCAAACCGTTCCCTTGGTGCTGGATGAACGAACGTCTCTCCACATGCTCAGTTCTGAGAGATAAGTGTGTGTGAAAGCCGTCCTTCACCTAGCTTGAAGGGAACACAAAGTTTCTTTTCAGTTGCCAACTCCACTCCATACATTTATATGGGGAGGTACAAGCTCCAACTCGGTTTTACAGTGAAAACGGCAGGCACTTCAAACCGGCACTAGGAAACAGACTGAGAAACCAGAGTAAGGGTTTCTCCTGCAACCCGATCCCTTGGTGCTGGATGAACGAACGTCTCTCCACATGCTCAGTTCTGAGAGATAAGTGTGTGTGAAAGCCGTCCTTCACCTAGCTTGAAGGGAACACAAAGTTTCTTTTCAGTTGCCAACTCCACTCCATACATATATATGGGGAGGTACAAGCTCCAACTCGGTTTTACAGTGAAAACGGCAGGCACTTCAAACCGGCACTAGGAAACAGACTGAGAAACCAGAGTAAGGGTTTCTCCTGCAACCCGTTCCCTTGGTGCTGGATGAACGAACGTCTCTCCACATGCTCAGTTCTGAGAGATAAGTGTGTGTGAAAGCCGTCCTTCACCTAGCTTGAAGGGAACACAAAGTTTCTTTTCAGTTGCCAACTCCACTCCATACATATATATGGGGAGGTACAAGCTCCAACTCGGTTTTACAGTGAAAACGGCAGGCACTTCAAACCGGCACTAGGAAACAGACTGAGAAACCAGAGTAAGGGTTTCTCCTGCAACCCGTTCCCTTGGTGCTGGATGAACGAACGTCTCTCCACATGCTCAGTTCTGAGAGATAAGTGTGTGTGAAAGCCGTCCTTCACCTAGCTTGAAGGGAACACAAAGTTTCTTTTCAGTTGCCAACTCCACTCCATACATATATATGGGGAGGTACAAGCTCCAACTCGGTTTTACAGTGAAAACGGCAGGCACTTCAAACCGGCACTAGGAAACAGACTGAGAAACCAGAGTAAGGGTTTCTCCTGCAACCCGTTCCCTTGGTGCTGGATGAACGAACGTCTCTCCACATGCTCAGTTCTGAGAGATAAGTGTGTGTGAAAGCCGTCCTTCACCTAGCTTGAAGGGAACACAAAGTTTCTTTTCAGTTGCCAACTAAACTCCATACATATATATGGGGAGGTACAAGCTCCAACTCGGTTTTACAGTGAAAACGGCAGGCACTTCAAACCGGCACTAGGAAACAGACTGAGAAAGCAGAGTAAGGGTTACTCCTGCAACCCGTTCCCTTGGTGCTGGATGAACGAACGTCTCTCCACATGCTCAGTTCTGAGAGATAAGTGTGTGTGAAAGCCGTCCTTCACCTAGCTTGAAGGGAACACAAAGTTTCTTTTCAGTTGCCAACTCCACTCCATACATATATATGGGGAGGTACAAGCTCCAACTCGGTTTTACAGTGAAAACGGCAGGCACTTCAAACCGGCACTAGGAAACAGACTGAGAAAGCAGAGTAAGGGTTTCTCCTGCAAACCGTTCCATTGGTGCTGGATGAACGAACGTCTCTCCACATGCTCAGTTCTGAGAGATAAGTGTGTGTGAAAGCCGTCCTTCACCTAGCTTGAAGGGAACACAAAGTTTCTTTTCAGTTGCCAACTCCAGTCCATACATATATATGGGGAGGTACAAGCTCCAACTCGGTTTTACAGTGAAAACGGCAGGCACTTCAAACCGGCACTAGGAAACAGACTGAGAAAGCAGAGTAAGGGTTTCTCCTGCAACCCGTTCCCTTGGTGCTGGATGAACGAACGTCTCTCCACATGCTCAGTTCTGAGAGATAAGTGTGTGTGAAAGCAGTCCTTCACCTAGCTTGTAGGGAACACAAAGTTTCTTTTCAGTTGCCAACTCCACTCCATACATATATATGGGGAGGTACAAGCTCCAACTCGGTTTTACAGTGAAAACGGCAGGCACTTCAAACCGGCACTAGGAAACAGACTGAGAAAGCAGAGTAAGGGTTTCTCCTGCAACCCGTTCCCTTGGTGTTGGATGAACGAACGTCTCTCCACATGCTCAGTTCTGAGAGATAAGTGTGTGTGAAAGCCGTCCTTCACCTAGCTTGAAGGGAACACAAAGTTTCTTTTCAGTTGCCAACTCCACTCCATACATATATATGGGGAGGTACAAGCTCCAACTCGGTTTTACAGTGAAAACGGCAGGCACTTCAAACCGGCACTAGGAAACAGACTGAGAAAGCAGAGTAAAGGTTTCTCCTGCAACCCGTTCCCTTGGTGCTGGATGAACGAACGTCTCTCCACATGCTCAGTTCTGAGAGATAAGTGTGTGTGAAAGCCGTCCTTCACCTAGCTTGAAGGGAACACAAAGTTTCTTTTCAGTTGCCAACTCCACTCCATACATATATATGGGGAGGTACAAGCTCCAACTCGGTTTTACAGTGAAAACGGCAGGCACTTCCAACCGGCACTAGGAAAAACACTGAGAAACCAGAGTAAGGGTTTCACCTGCAACCCGTTCCCTTGGTGTTGGATGAACGAACGTCTCTCCACATGCTCAGTTCTGAGAGATAAGTGTGTGTGAAAGCCGTCCTTCACCTAGCTTGAAGGGAACACAAAGTTTCTTTTCAGTTGCCAACTCCACTCCATACATATATATGGGGAGGTACAAGCTCCAACTCGGTTTTACAGTGAAAACGGCAGGCACTTCAAACCGGCACTAGGAAACAGACTGAGAAACCAGAGTAAGGGTTTCTCCTGCAACCCGTTCCCTTGGTGCTGGATTAACGAACGTCTCTCCACATGCTCAGTTCTGAGAGATAAGTGTGTGTGAAAGCCGTCCTTCACCTAGCTTGAAGGGAACACAAAGTTTCTTTTCAGTTGCCAACTCCACTCCATACATATATATGGGGAGGTACAAGCTCCAACTCGGTTTTACAGTGAAAACGGCAGGCACTTCAAACCGGCACTAGGAAAGAGACTGAGAAAGCAGAGTAAGGGTATCTCCTGCAACCCGTTCCCTTGGTGCTGGATGAACGAACGTCTCTCCACATGCTCAGTTCTGAGAGATAAGTGTGTGTGAAAGCCGTCCTTCACCTAGCTTGAAGGGAACACAAAGTTTCTTTTCAGTTGCCAACTCCACTCCATACATTTATATGGGGAGGTACAAGCTCCAACTCGGTTTTACAGTGAAAACGGCAGGCACTTCAAACCGGCACTAGGAAACAGACTGAGAAACCAGAGTAAGGGTTTCTCCTGCAACCCGATCCCTTGGTGCTGGATGAACGAACGTCTCTCCACATGCTCAGTTCTGAGAGATAAGTGTGTGTGAAAGCCGTCCTTCACCTAGCTTGAAGGGAACACAAAGTTTCTTTTCAGTTGCCAACTCCACTCCATACATATATATGGGGAGGTACAAGCTCCAACTCGGTTTTACAGTGAAAACGGCAGGCACTTCAAACCGGCACTAGGAAACAGACTGAGAAACCAGAGTAAGGGTTTCTCCTGCAACCCGTTCCCTTGGTGCTGGATGAACGAACGTCTCTCCACATGCTCAGTTCTGAGAGATAAGTGTGTGTGAAAGCCGTCCTTGACCTAGCTTGAAGGGAACACAAAGTTTCTTTTCAGTTGCCAACTCCACTCCATACATATATATGGGGAGGTAGAAGCTCCAACTCGGTTTTACAGTGAAAACGGCAGGCACTTCAAACCGGCACTAGGAAACAGACTGAGAAACCAGAGTAAGGGTTTCTCCTGCAACACGTTCCCTTGGTGCTGGATGAACGAACGTCTCTCCACATGCTCAGTTCTGAGAGATAAGTGTGTGTGAAAGCCGTCCTTCACCTAGCTTGAAGGGAACACAAAGTTTCTTTTCAGTTGCCAACTCCACTCCATACATATATATGGGGAGGTACAAGCTCCAACTCGGTTTTACAGTGAAAACGGCAGGCACTTCAAACCGGCACTAGGAAACAGACTGAGAAAGCAGAGTAAGGGTTTCTCCTGCAACCCGTTCCCTTGGTGCTGGATGAACGAACGTCTCTCCACATGCTCAGTTCTGAGAGATAAGTGTGTGTGAAAGCCGTCCTTCACCTAGCTTGAAGGGAACACAAAGTTTCTTTTCAGTTGCCAACTAAACTCCATACATATATATGGGGAGGTACAAGCTCCAACTCGGTTTTACAGTGAAAACGGCAGGCACTTCAAACCGGCACTAGGAAACAGACTGAGAAACCAGAGTAAGGGTTTCTCCTGCAACCCGTTCCCTTGGTGCTGGATGAACGAACGTCTCTCCACATGCTCAGTTCTGAGAGATAAGTGTGTGTGAAAGCCGTCCTTCACCTAGCTTGAAGGGAACACAAAGTTTCTTTTCAGTTGCCAACTCCACTCCATACATATATATGGGGAGGTACAAGCTCCAACTCGGTTTTACAGTGAAAACGGCAGGCACTTCAAACCGGCACTAGGAAACAGACTGAGAAAGCAGAGTAAGGGTTTCTCCTGCAAACCGTTCCATTGGTGCTGGATGAACGAACGTCTCTCCACATGCTCAGTTCTGAGAGATAAGTGTGTGTGAAAGCCGTCCTTCACCTAGCTTGAAGGGAACACAAAGTTTCTTTTCAGTTGCCAACTCCACTCCATACATATATATGGGGAGGTACAAGCTCCAACTCGGTTTTACAGTGAAAACGGCAGGCACTTCAAACAGGCACTAGGAAACAGACTGAGAAACCAGAGTAAGTGTTACTCCTGCAAACCGTTCCCTTGGTGCTGGATGAACGAACGTCTCTCCACATGCTCAGTTCTGAGAGATAAGTGTGTGTGAAAGCTGTCCTTCACCTAGCTTGTAGGGAACACAAAGTTTCTTTTCAGTTGCCAACTCCACTCCATACATATATATGGGGAGGTACAAGCTCCAAATCGGTTTTACAGTGAAAACGGCAGGCACTTCAAACCGGCACTAGGAAACAGACTGAGAAACCAGAGTAAGGGTTTCTCCTGCAACCCGTTCCCTTGGTGCTGGATGAACGAACGTCTCTCCACATGCTCAGTTCTGGGAGATAAGTGTGTGTGAAAGCCGTCCTTCACCTAGCTTGAAGGGAACACAAAGTTTCTTTTCAGTTGCCAACTCCACTCCATACATATATATGGGGAGGTACAAGCTCCAACTCGGTTTTACAGTGAAAACGGCAGGCACTTCAAACCGGCACTAGGAAACAGACTGAGAAAGCAGAGTAAGGGTTTCTCCTGCAACCCGTTCCCTTGGTGCTGGATGAACGAAAGTCTCTCCACATGCTCAGTTCTGAGAGATAAGTGTGTGTGAAAGCCGTCCTTCACCTAGCTTGAAGGGAACACAAAGTTTCTTTTCAGTTGCCAACTCCACTCCATACACTTATATGGGGAGGTACAAGCTCCAACTCGGTTTTACAGTGAAAACGGCAGGCACTTCAAACCGGCACTAGGAAACAGACTGAGAAACCAGAGTAAGGGTTTCTCCTGCAACCCGTTCCCTTGGTGCTGGATGAACGAACGTCTCTCCACATGCTCAGTTCTGAGAGATAAGTGTGTGTGAAAGCCGTCCTTCACCTAGCTTGAAGGGAACACAAAGTTTCTTTTCAGTTGCCAACTCCACTCCATACATATATATGGGGAGGTACAAGCTCCAACTCGGTTTTACAGTGAAAACGGCAGGCACTTCAAACCGGCACTAGGAAACAGACTGAGAAACCAGAGTAAGGGTTTCTCCTGCAACCCGTTCCCTTGGTGCTGGATGAACGAACGTCTCTCCACATGCTCAGTTCTGAGAGATAAGTGTGTGTGAAAGCCGTCCTTCACCTAGCTTGAAGGGAACACAAAGTTTCTTTTCAGTTGCCAACTCCACTCCATACATATATATGGGGAGGTACAAGCTCCAAATCGGTTTTACAGTGAAAACGGCAGGCACTTCAAACCGGCACTAGGAAACAGACTGACAAACCAGAGTAAGGGTTTCTCCTGCAACCCGTTCCCTTGGTGCTGGATGAACGAACGTCTCTCCACATGCTCAGTTCTGAGAGATAAGTGTGTGTGAAAGCCGTCCTTCACCTAGCTTGAAGGGAACACAAAATTTCTTTTCAGTTGCCAACTCCACTCCATACATATATATGGGGAGGTACAAGCTCCAACTCGGTTTTACAGTGAAAACGGCAGGCACTTCAAACCGGCACTAGGAAACAGACTGAGAAACCAGAGTAAGGGTTTCTCCTGCAACCCGTTCCCTTGGTGCTGGATGAACGAACGTCTCTCCACATGCTCAGTTCTGAGAGATAAGTGTGTGTGAAAGCCGTCCTTCACCTAGCTTGAAGGGAACACAAAGTTTCTTTTCAGTTGCCAACTCCACTCCATACATATATATGGGGAGGTACAAGCTCCAACTCGGTTTTACAGTGAAAAAGGCAGGCACTTCAAACCGGCACTAGGAAACAGACTGAGAAAGCAGAGTAAGGGTTTCTCCTGCAACCCGTTCCCTTGGTGCTGTATGAACGAACGTCTCTCCACATGCTCAGTTCTGAGAGTTAAGTGTGTGTGAAAGCCGTCCTTCACCTAGCTTGAAGGGAACACAAAGTTTCTTTTCAGTTGCCAACTAAATTCCATACATATATATGGGGAGGTACAAGCTCCAACTCGGTTTTACAGTGAAAACGGCAGGCACTTCAAACCGGCACTAGGAAACAGACTGAGAAAGCAGAGTAAGGGTTTCTCCTGCAACCCGTTCCCTTGGTGCTGGGTGAACGAACGTCTCTCCACATGCTCAGTTCTGAGAGATAAGTGTGTGTGAAAGCCGTCCTTCACCTAGCTTGAAGGGAACACAAAGTTTCTTTTCAGTTGCAAACTCCTCTCCATACATATAAATGGGGAGGTACAAGCTCCAACTCGGTTTTACAGTGAAAACGGCAGGCACTTCAAACCGGCACTAGGAAACAGACTGAGAAAGCAGAGTAAGGGTTTCTCCTGCAACCCGTTCCCTTGGTGCTGGATGAACGAACGTCTCTCCACATGCTCAGTTCTGAGAGATAAGTGTGTGTGAAAGCCGTCCTTCACCTAGCTTGAAGGGAACACAAAGTTTCTTTTCAGTTGCCAACTCCACTCCATACATATATATGGGGAGGTACAAGCTCCAACTCGGTTTTACAGTGAAAAAGGCAGGCACTTCAAACCGGCACTAGGAAACAGACTGAGAAAGCAGAGTAAGGGTTTCTCCTGCAACCCGTTCCCTTGGTGCTGTATGAACGAACGTCTCTCCACATGCTCAGTTCTGAGAGTTAAGTGTGTGTGAAAGCCGTCCTTCACCTAGCTTGAAGGGAACACAAAGTTTCTTTTCAGTTGCCAACTAAATTCCATACATATATATGGGGAGGTACAAGCTCCAACTCGGTTTTACAGTGAAAACGGCAGGCACTTCAAACCGGCACTAGGAAACAGACTGAGAAAGCAGAGTAAGGGTTTCTCCTGCAACCCGTTCCCTTGGTGCTGGGTGAACGAACGTCTCTCCACATGCTCAGTTCTGAGAGATAAGTGTGTGTGAAAGCCGTCCTTCACCTAGCTTGAAGGGAACACAAAGTTTCTTTTCAGTTGCAAACTCCTCTCCATACATATATATGGGGAGGTACAAGCTCCAACTCGGTTTTACAGTGAAAACGGCAGGCACTTCAAACCGGCACTAGGAAACAGACTGAGAAAGCAGAGTAAAGGTTTCTCCTGCAACCCGTTCCCTTGGTGCTGGATGAACGAACGTCTCCCCACATGCTCAGTTCTGAGAGATAAGTGTGTGTGAAAGCCGTACTTCAACTAGCTTGAAGGGAACACAAAGTTTCTTTTCAGTTGCCAACTCCACTCCATACATATATATGGGGAGGTACAAGCTCCAACTCGGTTTTACAGTGAAAACGGCAGGCACTTCAAACCGGCACTAGGAAACAGACTGAGAAACCAGAGTAAGGGTTTCTCCTGCAACCCGTTCCCTTGGTGCTGGATGAACGAACGTCTCTCCACATGCTCAGTTCTGAGAGATAAGTGTGTGTGAAAGCCGTCCTTCACCAAGCTTGAAGGGAACACAAAGTTTCTTTTCAGTTGCCAACTCCACTCCATACATATATATGGGGAGGTACAAGCTCCAACTCGGTTTTACAGTGAAAACGGCAGGCACTTCAAACCGGCACTAGGAAACAGACTGAGAAAGCAGAGTAAGGGTTTCTCCTGCAACCCGTTCCCTTGGTGCTGGATGAACGAACGTCTCTCCACATGCTCAGTTCTGAGAGATAAGTGTGTGTGAAAGCCGCCCTTCACCTAGCTTGAAGGGAACACAAAGTTTCTTTTCAGTTGCAAACTCCACTCCATACATATATATGGGGAGGTACAAGCTCCAACTAGGTTTTACAGTGAAAACGGCAGGCACTTCAAACCGGCACTAGGAAACAGACTGAGAAAGCAGAGTAAGGGTTTCTCCTGCAAACCGTTCCCTTGGTGCTGGATGAACGAACGTCTCTCCACATGCTCAGTTCTGAGAGATAAGTGTGTGTGAAAGCCGTCCTTCACCTAGCTTGAAGGGAACACAAAGTTTCTTTTCAGTTGCCAACTCCACTCCATACATATATATGGGGAGGTACAAGCTCCAACTCGGTTTTACAGTGAAAACGGCAGGCACTTCAAACCGGCACTAGGAAACAGACTGAGAAACCAGAGTAAGGGTTTCTCCTGCAACCCGTTCCCTTGGTGCTGGATGAACGAACGTCTCTCCACATGCTCAGTTCTGAGAGATAAGTGTGTGTGAAAGCCGTCCTTCACCTAGCTTGAAGGGAACACAAAATTTCTTTTCAGTTGCCAACTCCATTCCATACATATATATGGGGAGGTACAAGCTCCAACTCGGTTTTACAGTGAAAACGGCAGGCACTTCAAACCGGCACTAGGAACCAGACTGAGAAACCAGAGTAAGGGTTTCTCCTGCAACCCGTTCCCTTGGTGCTGGATGAACGAACGTCTCTCCACATGCTCAGTTCTGAGAGATAAGTGTGTGTGAAAGCCGTCCTTCACCTAGCTTGAAGGGAACACAAAGTTTCTTTTCAGTTGCCAACTCCACTCCATACATATATATGGGGAGGTACAAGCTCCAACTCGGTTTTACAGTGAAAACGGCAGGCACTTCAAACCGGCACTAGGAAACAGACTGAGAAAGCAGAGTAAGGGTTTCTCCTGCAACCCGTTCCCTTGGTGCTGTATGAACGAACGTCTCTCCACATGCTCAGTTCTGAGAGTTAAGTGTGTGTGAAAGCCGTCCTTCACCTAGCTTGAAGGGAACACAAAGTTTCTTTTCAGTTGCCAACTAAATTCCATACATATATATGGGGAGGTACAAGCTCCAACTCGGTTTTACAGTGAAAACGGCAGGCACTTCAAACCGGCACTAGGAAACAGACTGAGAAAGCAGAGTAAGGGTTTCTCCTGCAACCCGTTCCCTTGGTGCTGGGTGAACGAACGTCTCTCCACATGCTCAGTTCTGAGAGATAAGTGTGTGTGAAAGCCGTCCTTCACCTAGCTTGAAGGGAACACAAAGTTTCTTTTCAGTTGCCAACTCCACTCCATACATATATATGGGGAGGTACAAGCTCCAACTCGGTTTTACAGTGAAAACGGCAGGCACTTCAAACCGGCACTAGGAAACAGACTGAGAAAGCAGAGTAAGGGTTTCTCCTGCAACCCGTTCCCTTGGTGCTGGATGAACGAACGTCTCTCCACATGCTCAGTTCTGAGAGATAAGTGTGTGTGAAAGCCGTCCTTCACCTAGCTTGAAGGGAACACAAAGTTTCTTTTCAGTTGCCAACTCCACTCCATACATATATATGGGGAGGTACAAGCTCCAACTCGGTTTTACAGTGAAAACGGCAGGCACTTCAAACCGGCACTAGGAAACAGACTGAGAAAGCAGAGTAAGGGTTTCTCCTGCAACCCGTTCCCTTGGTGCTGGATGAACGAACGTCTCTCCACATGCTCAGTTCTGAGAGATAAGTGTGTGTGAAAGCCGTCCTTCACCTAGCTTGAAGGGAACACAAAGTTTCTTTTCAGTTGCAAACTCCACTCCATACATATATATGGGGAGGTACAAGCTCCAACTAGGTTTTACAGTGAAAACGGCAGGCACTTCAAACCGGCACTAGGAAACAGACTGAGAAAGCAGAGTAAGGGTTTCTCCTGCAACCCGTTCCCTCGGTGCTGAATGAACGAACGTCTCTCCACATGCTCAGTTCTGAGAGATAAGTGTGTGTGAAAGCCGTCCTTGACCTAGCTTGAAGGGAACACAAAGTTTCTTTTCAGTTGCCAACTCCACTCCATACATATATATGGGGAGGTACAAGCTCCAACTCGGTTTTACAGTGAAAACGGCAGGCACTTCAAACCGGCACTAGGAAACAGACTGAGAAACCAGAGTAAGGGTTTCTCCTGCAACCCGTTCCCTTGGTGCTGGATGAACGAACGTCTCTCCACATGCTCAGTTCTGAGAGATAAGTGTGTGTGAAAGCCGTCCTTCACCTAGCTTGAAGGGAACACAAAGTTTCTTTTCAGTTGCCAACTCCACTCCATACATATATATGGGGAGGTACAAGCTCCAACTCGGTTTTACAGTGAAAACGGCAGGCACTTCAAACCGGCACTAGGAAACAGACTGAGAAAGCAGAGTAAGGGTTTCTCCTGCAACCCGTTCCCTTGGTGCTGGATGAACGAACGTCTCTCCACATGCTCAGTTCTGAGAGATAAGTGTGTGTGAAAGCCGTCCTTCACCTAGCTTGAAGGGAACACAAAGTTTCTTTTCAGTTGCCAACTCCACTCCATACATATATATGGGGAGGTACAAGCTCCAACTCGGTTTTACAGTGAAAACGGCAGGCACTTCAAACCGGCACTAGGAAACAGACTGAGAAAGCAGAGTAAGGGTTGCTCCTGCAACCCGTTCCCTTGGTGCTGGATGAACGAACGTCTCTCCACATGCTCAGTTCTGAGAGATAAGTGTGTGTGAAAGCTGTCCTTCACCTAGCTTGAAGGGAACACAAAGTTTCTTTTCAGTTGCCAACTAAACTCCATACATATATATGGGGAGGTACAAGCTCCAACTCGGTTTTACAGTGAAAATGGCAGGCACTTCAAACCGGCACTAGGAAACAGACTGAGAAACCAGAGTAAGGGTTTCTCCTGCAACCCGTTCCCTTGGTGCTGGATGAACGAACGTCTCTCCACATGCTCAGTTCTGAGAGATAAGTGTGTGTGAAAGCCGTCCTTCACCTAGCTTGAAGGGAACACAAAGTTTCTTTTCAGTTGCAAACTCCACTCCATACATATATATGGGGAGGTACAAGCTCCAACTCGGTTTTACAGTGAAAACGGCAGGCACTTCAAACCGGCACTAGGAAACAGACTGAGAAACCAGTGTAAGTGTTTCTCCTGCAAACCGTTCCCTTGGTGCTGGATGAACGAACGTCTCTCCACATGCTCAGTTCTGAGAGATAAGTGTGTGTGAAAGCTGTACTTCACCTAGCTTGTAAGGAACACAAAGTTTCTTTTCAGTTGCCAACTCCACTCCATACATATATATGGGGAGGTACAAGCTCCAAATCGTTTTTACAGTGAAAACGGCAGGCACTTCAAACCGGCACTAGGAAACAGACTGAGAAAGCAGAGTAAGGGTTTCTCCTGCAACCCGTTCCCTTGGTGCTGGATGAACGAACGTCTCTCCACATGCTCAGTTCTGAGAGATAAGTGTGTGTGAAAGCCGTCCTTCACCTAGCTTGAAGGGAACACAAAGTTTCTTTTCAGTTGCCAACTCCACTCCATACATATATATGGGGAGGTACAAGCTCCAACTCGGTTTTACAGTGAAAACGGCAGGCACTTCAAACCGGCACTAGGAAACAGACTGAGAAAGCAGTGTAAGGGTTTCTCCTGCAAACCGTTCCCTTGGTGCTGGATGAACGAACGTCTCTCCACATGCTCAGTTCTGAGAGATAAGTGTGTGTGAAAGCCGTCCTTGACCTAGCTTGAAGGGAACACAAAGTTTCTTTTCAGTTGCCAACTCCACTCCATACATATATATGGGGAGGTACAAGCTCCAACTCGGTTTTACAGTGAAAACGGCAGGCACTTCAAACCGGCACTAGGAAACAGACTGAGAAACCAGAGTAAGTGTTTCTCCTGCAAACCGTTCCCTTGGTGCTGGATGAACGAACGTCTCTCCACATGCTCAGTTCTGAGAGATAAGTGTGTGTGAAAGCTGTACTTCACCTAGCTTGTAAGGAACACAAAGTTTCTTTTCAGTTGCCAACTCCACTCCATACATATATATGGGGAGGTACAAGCTCCAAATCGTTTTTACAGTGAAAACGGCAGGCACTTCAAACCGGCACTAGGAAACAGACTGAGAAACCAGAGTAAGGGTTTCTCCTGCAACCCGTTCCCTTGGTGCTGTATGAACGAACGTCTCTCCACATGCTCAGTTCTGAGAGATAAGTGTGTGTGAAAGCCGTCCTTCACCTAGCTTGAAGGGAACACAAAGTTTCTTTTCAGTTGCCAACTCCACTCCATACATATATATGGGGAGGTACAAGCTCCAACTCGGTTTTACAGTGAAAACGGCAGGCACTTCAAACCGGCACTAGGAAACAGACTGAGAAAGCAGAGTAAGGGTTTCTCCTGCAACCCGTTCCCTTGGTGCTGGATGAACGAACGTCTCTCCACATGCTCCGTTCTGAGAGATAAGTGTGTGTGAAAGCCGTCCTTCACCTAGCTTGAAGGGAACACAAAGTTTCTTTTCAGTTGCCAACTCCACTCCATACATATATATGGGGAGGTACAAGCTCCAACTCGGTTTTACAGTGAAAACGGCAGGCACTTCCAACCGGCACTAGGAAACAGACTGAGAAAGCAGAGTAAGGGTTTCTCCTGCAACCCGTTCCCTTGGTGCTGGATGAACGAACGTCTCTCCACATGCTCAGTTCTGAGAGATAAGTGTGTGTGAAAGCCGTCCTTCACCTAGCTTGAAGGGAACACAAAGTTTCTTTTCAGTTGCCAACTCCACTCCATACATATATATGGGGAGGTACAAGCTCCAACTCGGTTTTACAGTGAAAACGGCAGGCACTTCAAACCGGCACTAGGAAACAGACTGAGAAAGCAGAGTAAGGGTTTCTCCTGCAACCCGTTCCCTTGGTGCTGGATGAACGAACGTCTCTCCACATGCTCAGTTCTGAGAGATAAGTGTGTGTGAAAGCCGTCCTTCACCTAGCTTGAAGGGAACACAAAGTTTCTTTTCAGTTGCCAACTCCACTCCATACATATATATGGGGAGGTACAAGCTCCAACTCGGTTTTACAGTGAAAACGGCAGGCACTTCAAACCGGCACTAGGAAACAGACTGAGAAAGCAGAGTAAGGGTTTCCCCTGCAACCCGTTCCCTTGGTGCTGGATGAACGAACGTCTCTCCACATGCTCAGTTCTGAGAGATAAGTGTGTGTGAAAGCCGTCCTTCACCTAGCTTGAAGGGAACACAAAGTTTCTTTTCAGTTGCCAACTCCACTCCATACATATATATGGGGAGGTACAAGCTCCAACTCGGTTTTACAGTGAAAACGGCAGGCACTTCAAACCGGCACTAGGAAACAGACTGAGAAACCAGAGTAAGGGTTTCTCCTGCAAACCGATCCCTTGGTGCTGGATGAACGAACGTCTCTCCACATGCTCAGTTCTGAGAGATAAGTGTGTGTGAAAGCCGTCCTTCACCTAGCTTGAAGGGAACACAAAGTTTCTTTTCAGTTGCCAACTCCACTCCATACATATATATGGGGAGGTACAAGCTCCAACTCGGTTTTACAGTGAAAACGGCAGGCACTTCAAACCGGCACTAGGAAACAGACTGAGAAAGCAGAGTAAGGGTTTCTCCTGCAACCCGTTCCCTTGGTGCTGGATGAACGAACGTCTCTCCACATGCTCAGTTCTGAGAGATAAGTGTGTGTGAAAGCCGTCCTTCACCTAGCTTGAAGGGAACACAAAGTTTCTTTTCAGTTGCCAACCCCACTCCATACATATATATGGGGAGGTACAAGCTCCAACTCGGTTTTACAGTGAAAACGGCAGGCACTTCAAACCGGCACTAGGAAACAGACTGAGAAAGCAGAGTAAGGGTTTCTCCTGCAACCCGTTCCCTTGGTGCTGGATGAACGAACGTCTCTCCACATGCTCAGTTCTGAGAGATAAGTGTGTGTGAAAGCCGTCCTTCACCTAGCTTGAAGGGAACACAAAGTTTCTTTTCAGTTGCCAACTCCACTCCATACATATATATGGGGAGGTACAAGCTCCAACTCGGTTTTACAGTGAAAACGGCAGGCACTTCAAACCGGCACTAGGAAACAGACTGAGAAACCAGAGTAAGGGTTTCTCCTGCAACCCGTTCCCTTGGTGCTGGATGAACGAACGTCTCTCCACATGCTCAGTTCTGAGAGATAAGTGTGTGTGAAAGCCGTCCTTCACCTAGCTTGAAGGGAACACAAAGTTTCTTTTCAGTTGCCAACTCCACTCCATACATATATATGGGGAGGTACAAGCTCCAACTCGGTTTTACAGTGAAAACGGCAGGCACTTCAAACCGGCACTAGGAAACAGACTGAGAAAGCAGAGTAAGGGTTACTCCTGCAACACGTTCCCTTGGTGCTGGATGAACGAACGTCTCTCCACATGCTCAGTTCTGAGAGATAAGTGTGTGTGAAAGCCGTCCTTCACCTAGCTTGAAGGGAACACAAAGTTTCTTTTCAGTTGCCAACTCCACTCCATACATATATATGGGGAGGTACAAGCACCAACTCGGTTTTACAGTGAAAACGGCAGGCACTTCCAACCGGCACTAGGAAACAGACTGAGAAACCAGAGTAAGGGTTTCTCCTGCAACCCGTTCCCTTGGTGCTGGATGAACGAACGTCTCTCCACATGCTCAGTTCTGAGAAATAAGTGTGTGTAAAAGCCGTCCTTCACCTAGCTTGAAGGGAACACAAAGTTTCTTTTCAGTTACCAACTAAACTCCATACATATATATGGGGAGGTAGAAGCTCCAACTCGG
>NW_027329055.1:0-24457 GCF_048564905.1 Vicugna pacos | reverse complement strand
TTATCTCTCAGAACTGAGCATGTGGAGAGACGTTCGTTCATCCAGCACAAAGGGAACGGTTTGCAGGTGAAACCCTTACTGTGGTTTCTCAGTCTGTTTCCTAGTGCCGGTTTGAAGTGCCTGCCGTTTTCACTGTAAAACCGAGTTGGAGCTTGTACCTCCCCATATATATGTATGGAGTGGAGTTGTCAAATGAAAAGAAACTTTGTGTTCCCTTCAAGCTAGGTGAAGGACGGCTTTCACACACACTTATCTCTCAGAACTGAGCATGTGGAGAGACGTTCGTTCATCCAGCACAAAGGGAACGGGATGCAGGAGAAACCCTTACTCTGGTTTCTCAGTCTGTTTCCTAGTGCCGGTTTGAAGTGCCTGCCGTTTTCACTGTAAAACCGAGTTGGAGCTTGTACCTCCCCATATATATGTATGGAGTGGAGTTGGCAACTGAAAAGAAACTTTGTGTTCCCTTCAAGCTAGGTGAAGGACGGCTTTCACACACACTTATCTCTCAGAACTGAGCATGTGGAGAGACGTTCGTTCATCCAGCACAAAGGGAACGGGTTGCAGGAGAAACCCTTACTCTGGTTTCTCAGTCTGTTTCGTAGTGCCGGTTTGAAGTGCCTGCCGTTTTCACTGTAAAACCGAGTTGGAGCTTGTACCTCCCCATATATATGTATGGAGTGGAGTTGGCAACTCAAAAGAAACTTTGTGTTCCCTTCAAGCTAGGTGAAGGACGGCTTTCACACACACCTATCTCTCAGAACTGAGCATGTGGAGAGACGTTCGTTCACCCAGCACAAAGGGAACGGGTTGCAGGAGAAACCCTTACTCTGGTTTCTCAGTCTGTTTCCTAGTGCCGGTTTGAAGTGCCTGCCGTTTTCACTGTAAAACCGAGTTGGAGCTTGTAACTCCCCATATATATGTATGGAGGAGTTGGCAACTGAAAAGAAACTTTGTGTTCCCTTCAAGCTAGGTGAAGGACGGCTTTCACACACACTTATCTCTCAGAACTGAGCATGTGGAGAGACGTTCGTTCATCCAGCACAAAGGGAACAGGTTGCAGGAGGAACCCTTACTCTGGTTTCTCAGTCTGTTTCCTAGTGCCGGTTTGAAGTGCCTGCCGTTTTCACTGTAAAACCGAGTTGGAGCTTGTACCTCCCCATATATATGTATGGAGTGGAGTTGGCAACTGAAAAGAAACTTTGTGTTCCCTTCAAGCTAGGTGAAGGACGGCTTTCACACACACTTATCTCTCAGAACTGAGCATGTGGAGAGACGTTCGTTCATCCAGCACAAAGGGAACGGGTTGCAGGAGAAACCCTTATTCTGGTTTCTAAGTCTGTTTCCTAGTGCCGGTTTGAAGTGCCTGCCGTTTTCACTGTAAAACCGAGTTGGAGCTTTTACCTCCCCATATATATGTATGGAGTGGAGTTGGCAACTGAAAAGAAACTTTGTGTTCCCTTCAAGCTAGGTGAAGGACGGCTTACACACACACTTATCTCTCAGAACTGAGCATGTGGAGAGACGTTCGTTCATCCAGCACAAAGGGAACGGGTTGCAGGAGAAACCCTGACTCTGGTTTTTCAGTCTGTTTCCTAGGGCCGGTTTGAAGTGCCTGCCGTTTTCACTGTAAAACCGAGTTGGAGCTTGTACCTCCCCATATATATGTATGGAGTGGAGTTGGCAACTGAAAAGAAACTTTGTGTTCCCTTCAAGCTAGGTGAAGGACGGCTTTCACACACACTTATCTCTCAGAACTGAGCATGTGGAGAGACGTTCGTTCATCCAGCACAAAGGGAACGCGTTGCAGGGGAAACCCTTTCTCTGGTTTCTCAGTCTGTTTCCTAGTGCCAGTTTGAAGTGCCTGCCGTTTTCACTGTAAAACCGAGTTGGAGCTTGTACCTCCCCATATATATGTATGGAGTGGAGTTGGCAACTGAAAAGAAACTTTGTGTTCCCTTCAAGCTAGGTGAAGGACGGCTTTCACACACACTTATCTCTCAGAACTGAGCATGTGGAGAGACGTTCGTTCATCCAGCACAAAGGGAACGGGTTGCAGGAGAAACCCTTACTCTGGTTTCTCAGTCGGTTTCCTAGTGCCGGTTTGAAGTGCCTGCCGTTTTCACTGTAAAACCGAGTTGGAGCTTGTACCTCCCCATATATATGTATGGAGTGGAGTTGGCAACTGAAAAGAAACTTTGTGTTCCCTTCAAGCTAGGTGAAGGACGGCTTTCACACACACTTATCTCTCAGAACTGAGCATGTGGAGAGACGTTCGTTCATCCAGCACAAAGGGAACGCGTTGCAGGAGAAACCCTTACTCTGGTTTCTCAGTCTGTTTCCTAGGGCCGGTTTGAAGTGCCTGCCGTTTTCACTGTAAAACCGAGTTGGAGCTTGTACCTCCCCATATATATGTATGGAGTGGAGTTGGCCACTGAAAAGAAACTTTGTGTTCCCTTCAAGCTAGGTGAAGGACGGCTTTCACACACACTTATCTCTCAGAACTGAGCATGTGGAGAGACGTTCGTTCATCCAGCACAAAGGGAACGCGTTGCAGGAGAAACCCTGACTCTGGTTTTTCAGTCTGTTTCCTAGGGCCGGTTTGAAGTGCCTGCCATTTTCACTGTAAAACCGAGTTGGAGCTTGTACCTCCCCATATATATGTATGGAGTGGAGTTGGCAACTGAAAAGAAACTTTGTGTTCCCTTCAAGCTAGGTGAAGGACGGCTTTCACACACACTTATCTCTCAGAACTGAGCATGTGGAGAGACGTTCGTTCATCCAGCACAAAGGGAACGGTTTGCAGGTGAAACCCTTACTCTGGTTTCTCAGTCTGTTTCCTAGTGCCGATTTGAAGTGCCTGCCGTTTTCACTGTAAAACCGAGTTGGAGCTTGTACCTCCCCATATATATGTATGGAGGAGTTGGCAACCTAAAAGAAACTTTGTGTTCCCTTCAAGCTAGGTGAAGGACGGCTTTCACACACACTTATCTCTCAGAACTGAGCATGTGGAGAGACGTTCGTTCATCCAGCACAAAGGGAACGGGTTGCAGGAGAAACCCTTACTCTGGTTTCTCAGTCTGTTTCCTAGTGCCGGTTTGAAGTGCCTGCCGTTTTCACTGTAAAACCGAGTTGCAGCTTGTACCTCCCCATATATATGTATGGAGTGGAGTTGGCAACTGAAAAGAAACTTTGTGTTCCCTTCAAGCTAGGTGAAGGACGGCTTTCACACACACTTATCTCTCAGAACTGAGCATGTGGAGAGACGTTCGTTCATCCAGCACAAAGGGAACGCGTTGCAGGGGAAACCCTTTCTCTGGTTTCTCAGTCTGTTTCCTAGTGCCAGTTTGAAGTGCCTGCCGTTTTCACTGTAAAACCGAGTTGGAGCTTGTACCTCCCCATATATATGTATGGAGTGGAGTTGGCAACTGAAAAGAAACTTTGTGTTCCCTTCAAGCTAGGTGAAGGACGGCTTTCACACACACTTATCTCTCAGAACTGAGCATGTGGAGAGACGTTCGTTCATCCAGCACAAAGGGAACGGGTTGCAGGAGAAACCCTTACTCTGGTTTCTCAGTCTGTTTCCTAGGGCCGGTTTGAAGTGCCTGCCGTTTTCACTGTAAAACCGAGTTGGAGCTTGTACCTCCCCATATATATGTATGGAGTGGAGTTGGCAACTGAAAAGAAACTTTGTGTTCCCTTCAAGCTAGGTGAAGGACGGCTTTCACACACACTTATCTCTCAGAACTGAGCATGTGGAGAGACGTTCGTTCATCCAGCACAAAGGGAACGGGTTGCAGGAGAAACCCTTACTCTGGATTCTCAGTCTGTTTCCTAGTGCCGGTTTGAAGTGCCTGCCGTTTTCACTGTAAAACCGAGTTGGAACTTGTACCTCCCCATATATATGTATGGAGTGGAGTTGGCAACTGAAAAGAAACTTTGTGTTCCCTTCAAGCTAGGTGAAGGACGGCTTTCACACACACTTATCTCTCAGAACTGAGCATGTGGAGAGACGTTCGTTCATCCAGCACAAAGGGAACGGGTTGCAGGAGAAACCCTTACTCTGGTTTCTCAGTCTGTTTCCTAGTGCCGGTTTGAAGTGCCTGCCGTTTTCACTGTAAAACCGAGTTGGAGCTTGTACCTCCCCATATATATGTATGGAGTGGAGTTGGCAACTGAAAAGAAACTTTGTGCTCCCTTCAAGCTAGGTGAAGGACGGCTTTCACACACACTTATCTCTCAGAACTGAGCATGTGGAGAGACGTTCGTTCATCCAGCACAAAGGGAACGGGTTGCAGGAGAAACCCTTACTCTGGATTCTCAGTCGGTTTCCTAGTGCCGGTTTGAAGTGCCTGCCGTTTTCACTGTAAAACCGAGTTGGAGCTTGTACCTCCCCATATATATGTATGGAGTGGTGTTGGCAACTGAAAAGAAACTTTGTGTTCCCTTCAAGCTAGGTGAAGGACGGCTTTCACACACACTTATCTCTCAGAACTGAGCTTGTGGAGACGTTCGTTCATCCAGCACAAAGGGAACGGGTTGCAGGAGATACCCTTACTCTGGTTTCTCAGTCGGTTTCCTAGTGCCGGTTTGAAGTGCCTGACGTTTTCACTGTAAAACCGAGTTGGAGCTTGTACCTCCCAATATATATGTATGGAGTGGATTTGGCAACTGAAAAGAAACTTTGTGTTCCCTTCAAGCTAGGTGAAGGACGGCTTTCACACACACTTATCTCTCAGAACTGAGCATGTGGAGAGACGTTCGTTCATCCAGCACAAAGGGAACGGGTTGCAGGAGAAACCCTTACTCTGGTTTCTCAGTCTGTTTCCTAGGGCCGGTTTGAAGTGCCTGCCGTTTTCACTGTAAAACCGAGTTGGAGCTTGTACCTCCCCATATATATGTATGGAGTGGAGTTGGCAACTGAAAAGAAACTTTGTGTTCCCTTCAAGCTAGGTGAAGGACGGCTTTCACACTCACTTATCTCTCAGAACTGAGCATGTGGAGAGACGTTCGTTCATCCAGCACAAAGGGAACGGGTTGCAGGAGAAACCCTTACTCTGGTTTCTCAGTCTGTTTCCTAGTGCCGGTTTGAAGTGCCTGCCGTTTTCACTGTAAAACCGAGTTGGAGCTTGTACCTCCCCATATATATGTATGGAGTGGAGTTGGCAACTGAAAAGAAACTTTGTGTTCCCTTCAAGCTAGGTGAAGGACGGCTTTCACACACACTTATCTCTCAGAACTGAACATGTGGAGAGACGTTCGTTCATCCAGCAGAAAGGGAACGGGTTGCAGGAGAAACCCTTACTCTGGTTTCTCAGTCTGTTTCCTAGTGCCGGTTTGAAGTGCCTGCCCTTTTCACTGTAAAACCGAGTTGGAGCTTGTACCTCCCCATATATATGTATGGAGTGGAGTTGGCAACTGAAAAGAAACTTTGTGTTCCCTTCAAGCTAGGTGAAGGACGGCTTTCACACACACTTATCTCTCAGAACTGAGCATGTGGAGAGACGTTCGTTCATCCAGCACAAAGGGAACGGGTTGCAGGAGAAACCCTTACTCTGGTTTCTCAGTCTGTTTCCTAGTGCCGGTTTGAAGTGCCTGCCGTTTTCACTGTAAAACCGAGTTGGAGCTTGTACCTCCCCATATATATGTATGGAGTGGAGTTGGCAACTGAAAAGAAACTTTGTGCTCCCTTCAAGCTAGGTGAAGGACGGCTTTCACACACACTTATCTCTCAGAACTGAGCATGTGGAGAGACGTTCGTTCATCCAGCACAAAGGGAACGGGTTGCAGGAGAAACCCTGACTCTGGTTTCTCAGTCTGTTTCCTAGTGCCGGTTTGAAGTGCCTGCCGTTTTCACTGTAAAACCGAGTTGGAGCTTGTACCTCCCCATATATATGTATGGAGTGGTGTTGGCAACTGAAAAGAAACTTTGTGTTCCCTTCAAGCTAGGTGAAGGACGGCTTTCACACACACTTATCTCTCAGAACTGAGCATGTGGAGACGTTCGTTCATCCAGCACAAAGGGAACGGGTTGCAGGAGAAACCCTTACTCTGGTTTCTCAGTCGGTTTCCTAGTGCCGGTTTGAAGTGCCTGACGTTTTCACTGTAAAACCGAGTTGGAGCTTGTACCTCCCCATATATATGTATGGAGTGGATTTGGCAACTGAAAAGAAACTTTGTGTTCCCTTCAAGCTAGGTGAAGGACGGCTTTCACACACACTTATCTCTCAGAACTGAGCATGTGGAGAGACGTTCGTTCATCCAGCACAAAGGGAACGGGTTGCAGGAGAAACCCTTACTCTGGTTTCTCAGTCTGTTTCCTAGGGCCGGTTTGAAGTGCCTGCCGTTTTCACTGTAAAACCGAGTTGGAGCTTGTACCTCCCCATATATATGTATGGAGTGGAGTTGGCAACTGAAAAGAAACTTTGTGTTCCCTTCAAGCTAGGTGAAGGACGGCTTTCACACACACTTATCTCTCAGAACTGAGCATGTGGAGAGACGTTCGTTCATCCAGCACAAAGGGAACGGGTTGCAGGAGAAACCATTACTCTGGTTTCTCAGTCTGTTTCCTAGGGCCGGTTTGAAGTGCCTGCCGTTTTCACTGTAAAACTGAGTTGGAGCTTGTACCTCCCCATATATATGTATGGAGTGGAGTTGGCAACTGAAAAGAAACTCTGTGTTCCCTTCAAGCTAGGTGAAGGACGGCTTTCACACTCACTTATCTCTCAGAACTGAGCATGTGGAGAGACGTTCGTTCATCCAGCACAAAGGGAACGGGTTGCAGGAGAAACCCTTACTCTGGTTTCTCAGTCGGTTTCCTAGGGCCGGTTTGAAGTGCCTGCCGTTTTCACTGTAAAACCGAGTTGGAGCTTGTACCTCCCCATATATATGTATGGAGTGGAGTTGGCAACTGAAAAGAAACTTTGTGTTCCCTTCAAGCTAGGTGAAGGACGGCTTTCACACACACTTATCTCTCAGAACTGAGCATGTGGAGAGACGTTCGTTCATCCAGCACAAAGGGAACGGGTTGCAGGAGAAACCCTTACTCTGGTTTCTCAGTCTGTTTCCTAGTGCCGGTTTGAAGTGCCTGCCGTTTTCACTGTAAAACCGAGTTGGAGCTTGTACCTCCCCATATATATGTATGGAGTGGAGTTGGCAACTGAAAAGAAACTTTGTGTTCCCTTCAAGCTAGGTGAAGGACGGCTTTCACACACACTTATCTCTCAGAACTGAGCATGTGGAGAGACGTTCGTTCATCCAGCACAAAGGGAACGGGTTGCAGGAGAAACCCTTACTCTGGTTTCTCAGTCTGTTTCCTAGTGCCGGTTTGAAGTGCCTGCCGTTTTCACTGTAAAACCGAGTTGGAGCTTGTACCTCCCCATATATATGTATGGAGTGGAGTTGGCAACTGAAAAGAAACTTTGTGTTCCCTTCAAGCTAGGTGAAGGACGGCTTTCAACACACTTATCTCTCAGAACTGAGCATGTGGAGAGACGTTCGTTCATCCAGCACAAAGGGAACGGGTTGCAGGAGAAACCCTTACTCTGGATTCTCAGTCGGTTTCCTAGTGCCGGTTTGAAGTGCCTGCCGTTTTCACTGTAAAACCGAGTTGGAGCTTGTACCTCCCCATATATATGTATGGAGTGGTGTTGGCAACTGAAAAGAAACTTTGTGTTCCCTTCAAGCTAGGTGAAGGACGGCTTTCACACACACTTATCTCTCAGAACTGAGCTTGTGGAGACGTTCGTTCATCCAGCACAAAGGGAACGGGTTGCAGGAGATACCCTTACTCTGGTTTCTCAGTCGGTTTCCTAGTGCCGGTTTGAAGTGCCTGACGTTTTCACTGTAAAACCGAGTTGGAGCTTGTACCTCCCCATATATATGTATGGAGTGGATTTGGCAACTGAAAAGAAACTTTGTGTTCCCTTCAAGCTAGGTGAAGGACGGCTTTCACACACACTTATCTCTCAGAACTGAGCATGTGGAGAGACGTTCGTTCATCCAGCACAAAGGGAACGGGTTGCAGGAGAAACCCTTACTCTGGTTTCTCAGTCTGTTTCCTAGGGCCGGTTTGAAGTGCCTGCCGTTTTCACTGTAAAACCGAGTTGGAGCTTGTACCTCCCCATATATATGTATGGAGTGGAGTTGGCAACTGAAAAGAAACTTTGTGTTCCCTTCAAGCTAGGTGAAGGACGGCTTTCACACTCACTTATCTCTCAGAACTGAGCATGTGGAGAGACGTTCGTTCATCCAGCACAAAGGGAACGGGTTGCAGGAGAAACCCTTACTCTGGTTTCTCAGTCTGTTTCCTAGTGCCGGTTTGAAGTGCCTGCCGTTTTCACTGTAAAACCGAGTTGGAGCTTGTACCTCCCCATATATATGTATGGAGTGGAGTTGGCAACTGAAAAGAAACTTTGTGTTCCCTTCAAGCTAGGTGAAGGACGGCTTTCACACACACTTATCTCTCAGAACTGAACATGTGGAGAGACGTTCGTTCATCCAGCAGAAAGGGAACGGGTTGCAGGAGAAACCCTTACTCTGGTTTCTCAGTCTGTTTCCTAGTGCCGGTTTGAAGTGCCTGCCGTTTTCACTGTAAAACCGAGTTGGAGCTTGTACCTCCCCATATGTATGTATGGAGTGGAGTTGGCAACTGAAAAGAAACTTTGTGTTCCCTTCAAGCTAGGTGAAGGACGGCTTTCACACACACTTATCTCTCAGAACTGAGCATGTGGAGAGACGTTCGTTCATCCAGCACAAAGGGAACGGGTTGCAGGAGAAACCCTTACTCTGGTTTCTCAGTCTGTTTCCTAGTGCCGGTTTGAAGTGCCTGCCGTTTTCACTGTAAAACCGAGTTGGAGCTTGTACCTCCCCATATATATGTATGGAGTGGAGTTGGCAACTGAAAAGAAACTTTGTGCTCCCTTCAAGCTAGGTGAAGGACGGCTTTCACACACACTTATCTCTCAGAACTGAGCATGTGGAGAGACGTTCGTTCATCCAGCACAAAGGGAACGGGTTGCAGGAGAAACCCTGACTCTGGTTTCTCAGTCTGTTTCCTAGTGCCGGTTTGAAGTGCCTGCCGTTTTCACTGTAAAACCGAGTTGGAGCTTGTACCTCCCCATATATATGTATGGAGTGGTGTTGGCAACTGAAAAGAAACTTTGTGTTCCCTTCAAGCTAGGTGAAGGACGGCTTTCACACACACTTATCTCTCAGAACTGAGCATGTGGAGACGTTCGTTCATCCAGCACAAAGGGAACGGGTTGCAGGAGAAACCCTTACTCTGGTTTCTCAGTCGGTTTCCTAGTGCCGGTTTGAAGTGCCTGACGTTTTCACTGTAAAACCGAGTTGGAGCTTGTACCTCCCCATATATATGTATGGAGTGGATTTGGCAACTGAAAAGAAACTTTGTGTTCCCTTCAAGCTAGGTGAAGGACGGCTTTCACACACACTTATCTCTCAGAACTGAGCATGTGGAGAGACGTTCGTTCATCCAGCACAAAGGGAACGGGTTGCAGGAGAAACCCTTACTCTGGATTCTCAGTCTGTTTCCTAGGGCCGGTTTGAAGTGCCTGCCGTTTTCACTGTAAAACCGAGTTGGAGCTTGTACCTCCCCATATATATGTATGGAGTGGAGTTGGCAACTGAAAAGAAACTTTGTGTTCCCTTCAAGCTAGGTGAAGGACGGCTTTCACACACACTTATCTCTCAGAACTGAGCATGTGGAGAGACGTTCGTTCATCCAGCACAAAGGGAACGGGTTGCAGGAGAAACCATTACTCTGGTTTCTCAGTCTGTTTCCTAGGGCCGGTTTGAAGTGCCTGCCGTTTTCACTGTAAAACTGAGTTGGAGCTTGTACCTCCCCATATATATGTATGGAGTGGAGTTGGCAACTGAAAAGAAACTCTGTGTTCCCTTCAAGCTAGGTGAAGGACGGCTTTCACACTCACTTATCTCTCAGAACTGAGCATGTGGAGAGACGTTCGTTCATCCAGCACAAAGGGAACGGGTTGCAGGAGAAACCCTTACTCTGGTTTCTCAGTCGGTTTCCTAGGGCCGGTTTGAAGTGCCTGCCGTTTTCACTGTAAAACCGAGTTGGAGCTTGTACCTCCCCATATATATGTATGGAGTGGAGTTGGCAACTGAAAAGAAACTTTGTGTTCCCTTCAAGCTAGGTGAAGGACGGCTTTCACACACACTTATCTCTCAGAACTGAGCATGTGGAGAGACGTTCGTTCATCCAGCACAAAGGGAACGGGTTGCAGGAGAAACCCTTACTCTGGTTTCTCAGTCTGTTTCCTAGTGCCGGTTTGAAGTGCCTGCCGTTTTCACTGTAAAACCGAGTTGGAGCTTGTACCTCCCCATATATATGTATGGAGTGGAGTTGGCAACTGAAAAGAAACTTTGTGTTCCCTTCAAGCTAGGTGAAGGACGGCTTTCACACACACTTATCTCTCAGAACTGAGCATGTGGAGAGACGTTCGTTCATCCAGCACAAAGGGAACGGGTTGCAGGAGAAACCCTTACTCTGGTTTCTCAGTCTGTTTCCTAGTGCCGGTTTGAAGTGCCTGCCGTTTTCACTGTAAAACCGAGTTGGAGCTTGTACCTCCCCATATATATGTATGGAGTGGAGTTGGCAACTGAAAAGAAACTTTGTGTTCCCTTCAAGCTAGGTGAAGGACGGCTTTCAACACACTTATCTCTCAGAACTGAGCATGTGGAGAGACGTTCGTTCATCCAGCACAAAGGGAACGGGTTGCAGGAGAAACCCTTACTCTGGATTCTCAGTCGGTTTCCTAGTGCCGGTTTGAAGTGCCTGCCGTTTTCACTGTAAAACCGAGTTGGAGCTTGTACCTCCCCATATATATGTATGGAGTGGTGTTGGCAACTGAAAAGAAACTTTGTGTTCCCTTCAAGCTAGGTGAAGGACGGCTTTCACACACACTTATCTCTCAGAACTGAGCTTGTGGAGACGTTCGTTCATCCAGCACAAAGGGAACGGGTTGCAGGAGATACCCTTACTCTGGTTTCTCAGTCGGTTTCCTAGTGCCGGTTTGAAGTGCCTGACGTTTTCACTGTAAAACCGAGTTGGAGCTTGTACCTCCCCATATATATGTATGGAGTGGATTTGGCAACTGAAAAGAAACTTTGTGTTCCCTTCAAGCTAGGTGAAGGACGGCTTTCACACACACTTATCTCTCAGAACTGAGCATGTGGAGAGACGTTCGTTCATCCAGCACAAAGGGAACGGGTTGCAGGAGAAACCCTTACTCTGGTTTCTCAGTCTGTTTCCTAGGGCCGGTTTGAAGTGCCTGCCGTTTTCACTGTAAAACCGAGTTGGAGCTTGTACCTCCCCATATATATGTATGGAGTGGAGTTGGCAACTGAAAAGAAACTTTGTGTTCCCTTCAAGCTAGGTGAAGGACGGCTTTCACACTCACTTATCTCTCAGAACTGAGCATGTGGAGAGACGTTCGTTCATCCAGCACAAAGGGAACGGGTTGCAGGAGAAACCCTTACTCTGGTTTCTCAGTCTGTTTCCTAGTGCCGGTTTGAAGTGCCTGCCGTTTTCACTGTAAAACCGAGTTGGAGCTTGTACCTCCCCATATATATGTATGGAGTGGAGTTGGCAACTGAAAAGAAACTTTGTGTTCCCTTCAAGCTAGGTGAAGGACGGCTTTCACACACACTTATCTCTCAGAACTGAACATGTGGAGAGACGTTCGTTCATCCAGCAGAAAGGGAACGGGTTGCAGGAGAAACCCTTACTCTGGTTTCTCAGTCTGTTTCCTAGTGCCGGTTTGAAGTGCCTGCCGTTTTCACTGTAAAACCGAGTTGGAGCTTGTACCTCCCCATATGTATGTATGGAGTGGAGTTGGCAACTGAAAAGAAACTTTGTGTTCCCTTCAAGCTAGGTGAAGGACGGCTTTCACACACACTTATCTCTCAGAACTGAGCATGTGGAGAGACGTTCGTTCATCCAGCACAAAGGGAACGGGTTGCAGGAGAAACCCTTACTCTGGTTTCTCAGTCTGTTTCCTAGTGCCGGTTTGAAGTGCCTGCCGTTTTCACTGTAAAACCGAGTTGGAGCTTGTACCTCCCCATATATATGTATGGAGTGGAGTTGGCAACTGAAAAGAAACTTTGTGCTCCCTTCAAGCTAGGTGAAGGACGGCTTTCACACACACTTATCTCTCAGAACTGAGCATGTGGAGAGACGTTCGTTCATCCAGCACAAAGGGAACGGGTTGCAGGAGAAACCCTGACTCTGGTTTCTCAGTCTGTTTCCTAGTGCCGGTTTGAAGTGCCTGCCGTTTTCACTGTAAAACCGAGTTGGAGCTTGTACCTCCCCATATATATGTATGGAGTGGTGTTGGCAACTGAAAAGAAACTTTGTGTTCCCTTCAAGCTAGGTGAAGGACGGCTTTCACACACACTTATCTCTCAGAACTGAGCATGTGGAGACGTTCGTTCATCCAGCACAAAGGGAACGGGTTGCAGGAGAAACCCTTACTCTGGTTTCTCAGTCGGTTTCCTAGTGCCGGTTTGAAGTGCCTGACGTTTTCACTGTAAAACCGAGTTGGAGCTTGTACCTCCCCATATATATGTATGGAGTGGATTTGGCAACTGAAAAGAAACTTTGTGTTCCCTTCAAGCTAGGTGAAGGACGGCTTTCACACACACTTATCTCTCAGAACTGAGCATGTGGAGAGACGTTCGTTCATCCAGCACAAAGGGAACGGGTTGCAGGAGAAACCCTTACTCTGGATTCTCAGTCTGTTTCCTAGGGCCGGTTTGAAGTGCCTGCCGTTTTCACTGTAAAACCGAGTTGGAGCTTGTACCTCTCCATATATATGTATGGAGTGGAGTTGGCAACTGAAAAGAAACTTTGTGTTCCCTTCAAGCTAGGTGAAGGACGGCTTTCACACACACTTATCTCTCAGAACTGAGCATGTGGAGAGACGTTCGTTCATCCAGCACAAAGGGAACGGGTTGCAGGAGAAACCCTTACTCTGGTTTCTCAGTCTGTTTCCTAGGGCCGGTTTGAAGTGCCTGCCGTTTTCACTGTAAAACCGAGTTGGAGCTTGTACCTCCCCATATATATGTATGGAGTGGAGTTGGCAACTGAAAAGAAACTTTGTGTTCCCTTCAAGCTAGGTGAAGGACGGCTTTCACACACACTTATCTCTCAGAACTGAGCATGTGGAGAGACGTTCGTTCATCCAGCACAAAGGGAACGGGTTGCAGGAGAAACCCTTACTCTGGTTTCTCAGTCTGTTTCCTAGTGCCGCTTTGAAGTGCCTGCCGTTTTCACTGTAAAACCGAGTTGGAGCTTGTACCTCCCCATATATATGTATGGAGTGGAGTTGGCAACTGAAAAGAAACTTTGTGTTCCCTTCAAGCTAGGTGAAGGACGGCTTTCACACTCACTTATCTCTCAGAACTGAGCATGTGGAGAGACGTTCGTTCATCCAGCACAAAGGGAACGGGTTGCAGGAGAAACCCTTACTCTGGTTTCTCAGTCGGTTTCCTAGGGCCGGTTTGAAGTGCCTGCCGTTTTCACTGTAAAACCGAGTTGGAGCTTGTACCTCCCCATATATATGTATGGAGTGGAGTTGGCAACTGAAAAGAAACTTTGTGTTCCCTTCAAGCTAGGTGAAGGACGGCTTTCACACACACTTATCTCTCAGAACTGAGCATGTGGAGAGACGTTCGTTCATCCAGCACAAAGGGAACGGGTTGCAGGAGAAACCCTTACTCTGGTTTCTCAGTCTGTTTCCTAGTGCCGGTTTGAAGTGCCTGCCGTTTTCACTGTAAAACCGAGTTGGACTTGTACCTCCCCATATATATGTATGGAGTGGAGTTGGCAACTGAAAAGAAACTTTGTGTTCCCTTCAAGCTAGGTGAAGGACGGCTTTCACACACACTTATCTCTCAGAACTGAGCATGTGGAGAGACGTTCGTTCATCCAGCACAAAGGGAACGGGTTGCAGGAGAAACCCTTACTCTGGTTTCTCAGTCTGTTTCCTAGTGCCGGTTTGAAGTGCCTGCCGTTTTCACTGTAAAACCGAGTTGGAGCTTGTACCTCCCCATATATATGTATGGAGTGGAGTTGGCAACTGAAAAGAAACTTTGTGTTCCCTTCAAGCTAGGTGAAGGACGGCTTTCAACACACTTATCTCTCAGAACTGAGCATGTGGAGAGACGTTCGTTCATCCAGCACAAAGGGAACGGGTTGCAGGAGAAACCCTTACTCTGGATTCTCAGTCGGTTTCCTAGTGCCGGTTTGAAGTGCCTGCCGTTTTCACTGTAAAACCGAGTTGGAGCTTGTACCTCCCCATATATATGTATGGAGTGGTGTTGGCAACTGAAAAGAAACTTTGTGTTCCCTTCAAGCTAGGTGAAGGACGGCTTTCACACACACTTATCTCTCAGAACTGAGCTTGTGGAGACGTTCGTTCATCCAGCACAAAGGGAACGGGTTGCAGGAGATACCCTTACTCTGGTTTCTCAGTCGGTTTCCTAGTGCCGGTTTGAAGTGCCTGACGTTTTCACTGTAAAACCGAGTTGGAGCTTGTACCTCCCCATATATATGTATGGAGTGGATTTGGCAACTGAAAAGAAACTTTGTGTTCCCTTCAAGCTAGGTGAAGGACGGCTTTCACACACACTTATCTCTCAGAACTGAGCATGTGGAGAGACGTTCGTTCATCCAGCACAAAGGGAACGGGTTGCAGGAGAAACCCTTACTCTGGTTTCTCAGTCTGTTTCCTAGGGCCGGTTTGAAGTGCCTGCCGTTTTCACTGTAAAACCGAGTTGGAGCTTGTACCTCCCCATATATATGTATGGAGTGGAGTTGGCAACTGAAAAGAAACTTTGTGTTCCCTTCAAGCTAGGTGAAGGACGGCTTTCACACTCACTTATCTCTCAGAACTGAGCATGTGGAGAGACGTTCGTTCATCCAGCACAAAGGGAACGGGTTGCAGGAGAAACCCTTACTCTGGTTTCTCAGTCTGTTTCCTAGTGCCGGTTTGAAGTGCCTGCCGTTTTCACTGTAAAACCGAGTTGGAGCTTGTACCTCCCCATATATATGTATGGAGTGGAGTTGGCAACTGAAAAGAAACTTTGTGTTCCCTTCAAGCTAGGTGAAGGACGGCTTTCACACACACTTATCTCTCAGAACTGAACATGTGGAGAGACGTTCGTTCATCCAGCACAAAGGGAACGGGTTGCAGGAGAAACCCTTACTCTGGTTTCTCAGTCTGTTTCCTAGTGCCGGTTTGAAGTGCCTGCCGTTTTCACTGTAAAACCGAGTTGGAGCTTGTACCTCCCCATATATATGTATGGAGTGGAGTTGGCAACTGAAAAGAAACTTTGTGTTCCCTTCAAGCTAGGTGAAGGACGGCTTTCACACACACTTATCTCTCAGAACTGAGCATGTGGAGAGACGTTCGTTCATCCAGCACAAAGGGAACGGGTTGCAGGAGAAACCCTTACTCTGGTTTCTCAGTCTGTTTCCTAGTGCCGGTTTGAAGTGCCTGCCGTTTTCACTGTAAAACCGAGTTGGAGCTTGTACCTCCTCATATATATGTATGGAGTGGAGTTGGCAACTGAAAAGAAACTTTGTGCTCCCTTCAAGCTAGGTGAAGGACGGCTTTCACACACACTTATCTCTCAGAACTGAGCATGTGGAGAGACGTTCGTTCATCCAGCACAAAGGGAACGGGTTGCAGGAGAAACCCTGACTCTGGTTTCTCAGTCTGTTTCCTAGTGCCGGTTTGAAGTGCCTGCCGTTTTCACTGTAAAACCGAGTTGGAGCTTGTACCTCCCCATATATATGTATGGAGTGGTGTTGGCAACTGAAAAGAAACTTTGTGTTCCCTTCAAGCTAGGTGAAGGACGGCTTTCACACACACTTATCTCTCAGAACTGAGCATGTGGAGACGTTCGTTCATCCAGCACAAAGGGAACGGGTTGCAGGAGAAACCCTTACTCTGGTTTCTCAGTCGGTTTCCTAGTGCCGGTTTGAAGTGCCTGACGTTTTCACTGTAAAACCTAGTTGGAGCTTGTACCTCCCCATATATATGTATGGAGTGGAGTTGGCAACTGAAAAGAAACTTTGTGTTCCCTTCAAGCTAGGTGAAGGACGGCTTTCACACACACTTATCTCTCAGAACTGAGCATGTGGAGAGACGTTCGTTCATCCAGCACAAAGGGAACGGGTTGCAGGAGAAACCCTTACTCTGGTTTCTCAGTCTGTTTCCTAGGGCCGGTTTGAAGTGCCTGCCGTTTTCACTGTAAAACCGAGTTGGAGCTTGTACCTCCCCATATATATGTATGGAGTGGAGTTGGCAACTGAAAAGAAACTTTGTGTTCCCTTCAAGCTAGGTGAAGGACGGCTTTCACACACACTTATCTCTCAGAACTGAGCATGTGGAGAGACGTTCGTTCATCCAGCACAAAGGGAACGGGTTGCAGGAGAAACCCTTACTCTGGTTTCTCAGTCTGTTTCCTAGTGCCGCTTTGAAGTGCCTGCCGTTTTCACTGTAAAACCGAGTTGGAGCTTGTACCTCCCCATATATATGTATGGAGTGGAGTTGGCAACTGAAAAGAAACTTTGTGTTCCCTTCAAGCTAGGTGAAGGACGGCTTTCACACTCACTTATCTCTCAGAACTGAGCATGTGGAGAGACGTTCGTTCATCCAGCACAAAGGGAACGGGTTGCAGGAGAAACCCTTACTCTGGTTTCTCAGTCGGTTTCCTAGGGCCGGTTTGAAGTGCCTGCCGTTTTCACTGTAAAACCGAGTTGGAGCTTGTACCTCCCCATATATATGTATGGAGTGGAGTTGGCAACTGAAAAGAAACTTTGTGTTCCCTTCAAGCTAGGTGAAGGACGGCTTTCACACACACTTATCTCTCAGAACTGAGCATGTGGAGAGACGTTCGTTCATCCAGCACAAAGGGAACGGGTTGCAGGAGAAACCCTTACTCTGGTTTCTCAGTCTGTTTCCTAGTGCCGGTTTGAAGTGCCTGCCGTTTTCACTGTAAAACCGAGTTGGAGCTTGTACCTCCCCATATATATGTATGGAGTGGAGTTGGCAACTGAAAAGAAACTTTGTGTTCCCTTCAAGCTAGGTGAAGGACGGCTTTCACACACACTTATCTCTCAGAACTGAGCATGTGGAGAGACGTTCGTTCACCCAGCACAAAGGGAACGGGTTGCAGGAGAAACCCTTACTCTGGTTTCTCAGTCTGTTTCGTAGTGCCGGTTTGAAGTGCCTGCCGTTTTCACTGTAAAACCGAGTTGGAGCTTGTACCTCCCCATATATATGTATGGAGTGGAGTTGGCAACTGAAAAGAAACTTTGTGTTCCCTTCAAGCTAGGTGAAGGACAGCTTTCACACACACTTATCTCTCAGAACTGAGCATGTGGAGAGACGTTCGTTCATCCAGCACAAAGGGAACGGGTTGCAGGAGAAACCCTGACTCTGGTTTCTCAGTCTGTTTCCTAGTGCCGGTTTGAAGTGCCTGCCGTTTTCACTGTAAAACCGAGTTGGAGCTTGTACCTCCCCATATAAATGTATGGAGTGGAGTTGGCAACTGAAAAGAAACTTTGTGTTCCCTTCAAGCTAGGTGAAGGACGGCTTTCACACACACTTATCTCTCAGAACTGAGCATGTGGAGAGACGTTCGTTCATCCAGTACAAAGGGAACGGGTTGCAGGAGAAACCCTTACTCTGGTTTCTCAGTCTGTTTCCTAGTGCCGGTTTGAAGTGCCTGCCGTTTTCACTGTAAAACCGAGTTGCAGCTTGTACCTCCCCATATATATTTATGGAGTGGAGTTGGCAACTGAAAAGAAACTTTGTGTTCCCTTCAAGCTAGGTGAAGGACGGCTTTCACACACACTTATCTCTCAGAACTGAGCATGTGGAGAGACGTTCGTTCATCCAGCACAAAGGGAACGCGTTGCAGGAGAAACCCTTACTCTGGTTTCTCAGTCTGTTTCCTAGGGCCGGTTTGAAGTGCCTGCCGTTTTCACTGTAAAAGCGAGTTGCAGCTTGTACCTCCCCATATATATGTATGGAGTGGAGTTGGCAACTGAAAAGAAACTTTGTGTTCCCTTCAAGCTAGGTGAAGGACGGCTTTCACACACACTTATCTCTCAGAACTGAGCATGTGGAGAGACGTTCGTTCATCCAGCACAAAGGGAACGGGTTGCAGGAGAAACCCTGACTCTGGTTTCTCAGTCTGTTTCCTAGTGCCGGTTTGAAGTGCCTGCCGTTTTCACTGTAAAACCGAGTTGGAGCTTGTACCTCCCCATATATATGTATGGAGTGGAGTTGGCAACTGAAAAGAAACTTTGTGTTCCCTTCAAGCTAGGTGAAGGACGGCTTTCACACACACTTATCTCTCAGAACTGAGCATGTGGAGAGACGTTCGTTCATCCAGCACAAAGGGAACGGGTTGCAGGAGAAACCCTGACTCTGGTTTCTCAGTCTGTTTCCTAGTGCCGGTTTGAAGTGCCTGCCGTTTTCACTGTAAAACCGAGTTGGAGCTTGTACCTCCCCATATATATGTATGGAGTGGAGTTGGCAACTGAAAAGAAACTTTGTGTTCCCTTCAAGCTAGGTGAAGGACGGCTTTCACACACACTTATCTCTCAGAACTGAGCATGTGGAGAGACGTTCGTTCATCCAGCACAAAGGGAACGGGTTGCAGGAGAAACCCTTACTCTGGTTTCTCAGTCTGTTTCCTAGTGCCGGTTTGACGTGCCTGCCGTTTTCACTGTAAAACCGAGTTGGAGCTTGTACCTCCCCATATATATGTATGGAGGAGTTGGCAACTGAATAGAAACTTTGTGTTCCCTTCAAGCTAGGTGAAGGACGGCTTTCACACACACTTATCTCTCAGAACTGAGCATGTGGAGAGACGTTCGTTCATCCAGCACAAAGGGAACGGGTTGCAGGAGAAACCCTTACTCTGGATTCTCAGTCGGTTTCCTAGTGCCGGTTTGAAGTGCCTGCCGTTTTCACTGTAAAACCGAGTTGGAGCTTGTACCTCCCCATATATATGTATGGAGTGGAGTTGGCAACTGAAAAGAAACTTTGTGTTCCCTTCAAGCTAGGTGAAGGACGGCTTTCACACACACTTATCTCTCAGAACTGAGCATGTGGAGAGACGTCCGTTCATCCAGCACAAAGGGAACGGGTTGCAGGAGAAACCCTTACTCTGGTTTCTCAGTCTGTTTCCTAGTGCCGGTTTGAAGTGCCTGCCGTTTTCACTGTAAAACCGAGTTGGAGCTTGTACCTCCCCATATATATGTATGGAGTGGAGTTGGCAACTGAAAAGAAACTTTGTGTTCCCTTCAAGCTAGGTGAAGGACGGCTTTCACACACACTTATCTCTCAGAACTGAGCATGTGGAGAGACGTTCGTTCATCCAGCACAAAGGGAACGGGTTGAAGGAGAAACCCTTACTCTGGTTTCTCAGTCTGTTTCCTAGGGCCGGTTTGAAGTGCCTGCCGTTTTCACTGTAAAACCGAGTTGGAGCTTGTACCTCCCCATATATATGTATGGAGTGGAGTTGGCAACTGAAAAGAAACTTTGTGTTCCCTTCAAGCTAGGTGAAGGACGGCTTTCACACACACTTATCTCTCAGAACTGAGCATGTGGAGAGACGTTCGTTCATCCAGCACAAAGGGAACGGGTTGCAGGAGAAACCCTTACTCTGGTTTCTCAGTCGGTTTCCTAGTGCCGGTTTGAAGTGCCTGCCGTTTTCACTGTAAAACCGAGTTGGAGCTTGTACCTCCCCATATATATGTATGGAGTGGAGTTGGCAACTGAAAAGAAACTTTGTGTTCCCTTCAAGCTAGGTGAAGGACGGCTTTCACACACACTTATCTCTCAGAACTGAGCATGTGGAGAGACGTTCGTTCATCCAGCACAAAGGGAACGGGTTGCAGGAGAAACCCTTACTCTGGTTTCTCAGTCTGTTTCCTAGTGCCGGTTTGAAGTGCCTGCCGTTTTCACTGTAAAACCGAGTTGGAGCTTGTACCTCCCCATATATATGTATGGAGTGGAGTTGGCAACTGAAAAGAAACTTTGTGTTCCCTTCAAGCTAGGTGAAGGACGGCTTTCACACACACTTATCTCTCAGAACTGAGCATGTGGAGAGACGTTCGTTCATCCAGCACAAAGGGAACGGGTTGCAGGAGAAACCCTTACTCTGGTTTCTCAGTCTGTTTCCTATTGCCGGTTTGAAGTGCCTGCCGTTTTCACTGTAAAACCGAGTTGGAGCTTGTACCTCCCCATATATACGTATGGAGTGGAGTTGGCAACTGAAAAGAAACTTTGTGTTCCCTTCAAGCTAGGTGAAGGACGGCTTTCACACACACTTATCTCTCAGAACTGAGCATGTGGAGAGACGTTCGTTCATCCAGCACAAAGGGAACGGGTTGCAGGAGAAACCCTTATTCTGGTTTCTCAGTCTGTTTCCTAGTGCCGGTTTGAAGTGCCTGCCGTTTTCACTGTAAAACCGAGTTGGAGCTTGTACCTCCCCATATATATGTATGGAGTGGAGTTGGCAACTGAAAAGAAACTTTGTGTTCCCTTCAAGCTAGGTGAAGGACGGCTTTCACACACACTTATCTCTCAGAACTGAGCATGTGGAGAGACGTTCGTTCATCCAGCACAAAGGGAACGGGTTGCAGGAGAAACCCTGACTCTGGTTTCTCAGTCTGTTTCCTAGTGCCGGTTTGAAGTGCCTGCCGTTTTCACTGTAAAACCGAGTTGGAGCTTGTACCTCCCCATATATATGTATGGAGTGGAGTTGGCAACTGAAAAGAAACTTTGTGTTCCCTTCAAGCTAGGTGAAGGACGGCTTTCACACACACTTATCTCTCAGAACTGAGCATGTGGAGAGACGTTCGTTCATCCAGCACAAAGGGAACGGGTTGCAGGAGAAACCCTGACTCTGGTTTCTCAGTCTGTTTCCTAGTGCCGGTTTGAAGTGCCTGCCGTTTTCACTGTAAAACCGAGTTGGAGCTTGTACCTCCCCATATATATGTATGGAGTGGAGTTGGCAACTGAAAAGAAACTTTGTGTTCCCTTCAAGCTAGGTGAAGGACGGCTTTCACACACACTTATCTCTCAGAACTGAGCATGTGGAGAGACGTTCGTTCATCCAGCACAAAGGGAACGGGTTGCAGGAGAAACCCTTACTCTGGTTTCTCAGTCTGTTTCCTAGTGCCGCTTTGAAGTGCCTGCCGTTTTCACTGTAAAACCGAGTTGGAGCTTGTACCTCCCCATATATATGTATGGAGTGGAGTTGGCAACTGAAAAGAAACTTTGTGTTCCCTTCAAGCTAGGTGAAGGACGGCTTTCACACTCACTTATCTCTCAGAACTGAGCATGTGGAGAGACGTTCGTTCATCCAGCACAAAGGGAACGGGTTGCAGGAGAAACCCTTACTCTGGTTTCTCAGTCGGTTTCCTAGGGCCGGTTTGAAGTGCCTGCCGTTTTCACTGTAAAACCGAGTTGGAGCTTGTACCTCCCCATATATATGTATGGAGTGGAGTTGGCAACTGAAAAGAAACTTTGTGTTCCCTTCAAGCTAGGTGAAGGACGGCTTTCACACACACTTATCTCTCAGAACTGAGCATGTGGAGAGACGTTCGTTCATCCAGCACAAAGGGAACGGGTTGCAGGAGAAACCCTTACTCTGGTTTCTCAGTCTGTTTCCTAGTGCCGGTTTGAAGTGCCTGCCGTTTTCACTGTAAAACCGAGTTGGACTTGTACCTCCCCATATATATGTATGGAGTGGAGTTGGCAACTGAAAAGAAACTTTGTGTTCCCTTCAAGCTAGGTGAAGGACGGCTTTCACACACACTTATCTCTCAGAACTGAGCATGTGGAGAGACGTTCGTTCATCCAGCACAAAGGGAACGGGTTGCAGGAGAAACCCTTACTCTGGTTTCTCAGTCTGTTTCCTAGTGCCGGTTTGAAGTGCCTGCCGTTTTCACTGTAAAACCGAGTTGGAGCTTGTACCTCCCCATATATATGTATGGAGTGGAGTTGGCAACTGAAAAGAAACTTTGTGTTCCCTTCAAGCTAGGTGAAGGACGGCTTTCAACACACTTATCTCTCAGAACTGAGCATGTGGAGAGACGTTCGTTCATCCAGCACAAAGGGAACGGGTTGCAGGAGAAACCCTTACTCTGGATTCTCAGTCGGTTTCCTAGTGCCGGTTTGAAGTGCCTGCCGTTTTCACTGTAAAACCGAGTTGGAGCTTGTACCTCCCCATATATATGTATGGAGTGGTGTTGGCAACTGAAAAGAAACTTTGTGTTCCCTTCAAGCTAGGTGAAGGACGGCTTTCACACACACTTATCTCTCAGAACTGAGCTTGTGGAGACGTTCGTTCATCCAGCACAAAGGGAACGGGTTGCAGGAGATACCCTTACTCTGGTTTCTCAGTCGGTTTCCTAGTGCCGGTTTGAAGTGCCTGACGTTTTCACTGTAAAACCGAGTTGGAGCTTGTACCTCCCCATATATATGTATGGAGTGGATTTGGCAACTGAAAAGAAACTTTGTGTTCCCTTCAAGCTAGGTGAAGGACGGCTTTCACACACACTTATCTCTCAGAACTGAGCATGTGGAGAGACGTTCGTTCATCCAGCACAAAGGGAACGGGTTGCAGGAGAAACCCTTACTCTGGTTTCTCAGTCTGTTTCCTAGGGCCGGTTTGAAGTGCCTGCCGTTTTCACTGTAAAACCGAGTTGGAGCTTGTACCTCCCCATATATATGTATGGAGTGGAGTTGGCAACTGAAAAGAAACTTTGTGTTCCCTTCAAGCTAGGTGAAGGACGGCTTTCACACTCACTTATCTCTCAGAACTGAGCATGTGGAGAGACGTTCGTTCATCCAGCACAAAGGGAACGGGTTGCAGGAGAAACCCTTACTCTGGTTTCTCAGTCTGTTTCCTAGTGCCGGTTTGAAGTGCCTGCCGTTTTCACTGTAAAACCGAGTTGGAGCTTGTACCTCCCCATATATATGTATGGAGTGGAGTTGGCAACTGAAAAGAAACTTTGTGTTCCCTTCAAGCTAGGTGAAGGACGGCTTTCACACACACTTATCTCTCAGAACTGAACATGTGGAGAGACGTTCGTTCATCCAGCACAAAGGGAACGGGTTGCAGGAGAAACCCTTACTCTGGTTTCTCAGTCTGTTTCCTAGTGCCGGTTTGAAGTGCCTGCCGTTTTCACTGTAAAACCGAGTTGGAGCTTGTACCTCCCCATATATATGTATGGAGTGGAGTTGGCAACTGAAAAGAAACTTTGTGTTCCCTTCAAGCTAGGTGAAGGACGGCTTTCACACACACTTATCTCTCAGAACTGAGCATGTGGAGAGACGTTCGTTCATCCAGCACAAAGGGAACGGGTTGCAGGAGAAACCCTTACTCTGGTTTCTCAGTCTGTTTCCTAGTGCCGGTTTGAAGTGCCTGCCGTTTTCACTGTAAAACCGAGTTGGAGCTTGTACCTCCTCATATATATGTATGGAGTGGAGTTGGCAACTGAAAAGAAACTTTGTGCTCCCTTCAAGCTAGGTGAAGGACGGCTTTCACACACACTTATCTCTCAGAACTGAGCATGTGGAGAGACGTTCGTTCATCCAGCACAAAGGGAACGGGTTGCAGGAGAAACCCTGACTCTGGTTTCTCAGTCTGTTTCCTAGTGCCGGTTTGAAGTGCCTGCCGTTTTCACTGTAAAACCGAGTTGGAGCTTGTACCTCCCCATATATATGTATGGAGTGGTGTTGGCAACTGAAAAGAAACTTTGTGTTCCCTTCAAGCTAGGTGAAGGACGGCTTTCACACACACTTATCTCTCAGAACTGAGCATGTGGAGACGTTCGTTCATCCAGCACAAAGGGAACGGGTTGCAGGAGAAACCCTTACTCTGGTTTCTCAGTCGGTTTCCTAGTGCCGGTTTGAAGTGCCTGACGTTTTCACTGTAAAACCGAGTTGGAGCTTGTACCTCCCCATATATATGTATGGAGTGGATTTGGCAACTGAAAAGAAACTTTGTGTTCCCTTCAAGCTAGGTGAAGGACGGCTTTCACACACACTTATCTCTCAGAACTGAGCATGTGGAGAGACGTTCGTTCACCCAGCACAAAGGGAACGGGTTGCAGGAGAAACCCTTACTCTGGATTCTCAGTCTGTTTCCTAGGGCCGGTTTGAAGTGCCTGCCGTTTTCACTGTAAAACCTAGTTGGAGCTTGTACCTCCCCATATATATGTATGGAGTGGAGTTGGCAACTGAAAAGAAACTTTGTGTTCCCTTCAAGCTAGGTGAAGGACGGCTTTCACACACACTTATCTCTCAGAACTGAGCATGTGGAGAGACGTTCGTTCATCCAGCACAAAGGGAACGGGTTGCAGGAGAAACCCTTACTCTGGTTT